>NC_064636.1:30573247-30723291 GCF_023864275.1 Schistocerca cancellata
TTGCTTACTTAATTAAGTGGTGACTCATTTTTCATTTACTTTGATCTTTTTAAGACATCTTCAAGTATTAAACATGGACATGCGATTGTCTTCATTTCTAAGGAAATATTGTGTGGTACGTCGTCTAAGTATGATGAACGTGTATGTCATGTTTTAAAGTTTTCTTGTTCTCATCCTGAAGACTGGTTAGTCCAAAGACTGTGTTCACCCGTACATTTTCTATCAATTACCTTTCACTTTGGGTAAAGAGGTCCCCATGTCAGATTTTAATTACACTCCCGTAGCGCCGAAATTACGCATTTGCGGCTCTCACTTGCGGCACTCAAATTCCTACGATTCGTACTGTCTTTCCGTCCTGCACTTTTGGTCAAATTGTTTTTCCGCACCCTGTACAACATTCCTGGATGGCAAACGTCGCTCAGCCAGCACCGCTTAAATTATTCACTTTTTACAGACGCTGCACGTATCTCACTGAATGACACCCAGCCAGGTTGACCGCCTATATTCCGCCACGTCACCGGAAAGCCAGCACGCGATCCACAAAATCACCAAACCAGCACCAGATTCGCACGGTGACACCGTACTTATTGCAAGCACACACAGAGATTAATCGCAAACGCAGGTCGTAGTGTGCAGAAGCCGAGCTTGTCTCTCCGTTAATTCTGCGTCTCCTGCAGACCACAGAGCTCTGTCGCTGCATCAGCGGTCGATTGTTGCTGCTGGCGCCTCGGAATGATGGCAGTTAGATTCAGGCTTTCTCCGGAGTAACTGGTATTCTATTAAAGAAATCAAAACAGGAAGGAGTAACGAAAGCGGCAACTGGCAGTCAAACAGTACGTTTCTGTTAATTTAATGCGATGACAATTTTGAACGATAATGTTCGTGATGCGATTGAGCTACCAGCAATTACAGAAACCCAGGTTTTATGTTGCGTCCACCACAGACAACCTCACTAAATATGTCGTCCCTGCCACGTTCCTACGAACTACGCACAACTGAGCCTGTAATTCCTGACGAAGTTTACTATTAATTTTACTAGTCCCGATTTTTCATAGGTAAAGAATGAGCAAAATGCTCACACGTGATAGAAATGTTACGTCTATCATGCAACCGTGGAGGAGACAATTGCTCCAGCCAGAGCAGAAATGCCCTTCATGTCATTTATATTTTTCTTTATAAACTGAACATTTAGTAACAGGGTGAGCCCAATTACATTCTGCTTAGTGTGAATAAATGTTTCAGTTTTTTGGGCAACCGTGATAAACAGGAACAAAATACTAAGACTCGGCTACAGATGTCCGCCATCATAGGGCTGCAGTGGCAGCTGAGTCGCTCCCCGAGTCTTAATGGCGGCCACAGCGGCTGAGGCGCCACGCCGCTCCCCTGCCTCCGTAGAGCGCGCGCGACGTGTCTCGCTGCATCCAATCATTTATTTATCTTTATCGAGCGTTTCGATAGTTTCTCACCCTAGTTGCCGACTTTCCTCATTCTACACTCGGTGAACGTCAATCATTTTTGATTGTACATTTCAAAGGTGCCCCACTATTACCGGCTACATCTTTACTGGTATTAGGCGCACAACATATCTTTATAAATCATATGCAAATTCCGATCTTCCACGAAAAAGACACATGTCAATCCGTGTAGCTGGTTAAGAGAGACATTGGAGTCTCTCCCTACTCGAGCCAGCGAACTAATGTCCAAAACTGTGAGCACAGCATAATGCTGCGTCTGCCGCCAGTTGTCAGATGCATTCCAGTATCCTGTCCCACTCACTGACCAGTTACGCCGATTGTAATCTGTCACACGGTGCCATATCGCCGCCCACACATTGCTGGATACTCTTCCTGTCTACCACAACTTGCCCGGCCTTTGCCTCCCGCTACTGTTGATGTTCAGATTTTCCGTTTCAAGATGCGCCAGGTAGTCCGTCGCACTCGACACCTGATTCGCGACCGCTTTCTCTGAAGACTGCCGCCGGTTGTTACTTCAGCTCTTTCTCCATTCACACGATGTATCTTCCAGCGCCGCACCTAACTGCTTATGTCTCTTATTCTGCATGCCGGGAATTGTGCCCTGTCACTGGGGAACTAAAGAGTAATTAAGGCCACGTATTATATTAAGTAGTTGAAAAGTACGCTTCGCAGGCAATATACTTGCACCTGACATTGAAATCAATTTTTTTCCTCTCACGAAAAAAGAAAAGATGTTCCTGTTAGTGTTGGAACGTGACGAAAAAAAGGAAAACTTTATTTATTTCAATTTTTTTCATAGGACATAGAAAATATAAACTTATTTTATGTTTTAATATGCTACCACTTATTTGAAAGCGCTAACCAACGCCTCGCTCGAGAACGAAAACCATCTAGAATTTATTCTACACCGCCTGACTGCGCTATACGATATTCTCTGGGGCTGTGTGGAGGCGGATTTGGAATCGCTGCCGCCTGTTTTTCCGATGTGGCAGTCTCGTCCGCTCACAGTTATCACATTTTACTTTCTGTCATACAAACACGCTACAGCCTTCCCTCGTTTCCCAGAAGAGATTTCGACGTACAGATGTTATGTTTTTATTTCTTGAAAGTGCGTGAATCGCACCCCAACCGGCGGTATCGAAAGACACGTTCTGATGGCGCCACGTGTTGCAGAATAAGTCAACTGCGAACGGAGTTACAGAGGACGCAGTGTAGTCGATGGCCGACAGATGGCAGCATGCGACTTGCCGTGTTTAGCTTTGATATACCGAATAAGAAGTTTGAAAGGAATAAACAGCGTGAAAAAGAGTATGTTTACGGGCGGCATTGTGTCACTCAACGATCAAGGACCTTTTATATAGTAATGGACACGGAAATTCTGATATCTTGTTGCAGAAAATTATAAATGTCGAACGAAGGAGAAATGTTAGGCGTAAAAATAAAATCTTTGTTTCTCTGTGTTTCCGCTTCGAAAAAGAAACTGTATGTTAATGATCGCTTTCATTGTGTCAAACAAAATATAAAACGTTATTTAACAGTGGTAGAGACGGCTACCGAATGTGCTTTTCATAAACCGAATCTGCCACTACCGCCGCCGGTCCGACATGTAAACGCTATCACTTCGATTCCCGAAACATGGTCACCGATGCCGGATTTCGTACTGTATTTTGTAGCGAGAAAAAATACCACAGCATTCCATCATTTTGCGGTTTTAAGCACTTTAATTTTATCGAAAATTGAGACTGCGGTCAGCACCCTTGTCGTGTCATGTCTGATAATGTGTAACGGTGCAGGATGTCAAAACCCCGCCCGACCGCCACTGCTTACGTTTGCATTTTTTCACACACGTCACTGGCTACGAAAAGGGACGCAACCCGAACGCCAGCACGGGTTACACAAAATCGTAAAACCAGCGTCGCATTCGCATAATGACACGGTAATGACGTTGGGCATTTTTAATCGTGCGTGCAGATCGTAGAAAGACAGAAGCTGAGTTTATTTTTCCGTTAATTCTCCGTCTCCCGCGCCCCACACAGCATTGTCGCTGTCTCAGCGACGGATTGTTGCTGCTGGCGCTCCACAATGTCGGCAGTTTTAACTTTCGCGCGCATAATGGCGGTTTTATGGAGAAAATGAAAACGGAAAAGGGATAGTAAGTGCACAAGCGTCAGTCAAACTTTACATTTATGGAAGTTATAAGCGAGTAAACCTTTAAGCGATAAATAACGTCAATGGAACCCACATGACTGTATTTAATCTATATAAACCCACATTTAGAGTTAGGCCCTTCAGACATAAACTCGCAAAAGTTATCGTTCTGTCCAATCGAAATTACGCATCGCATTCTTCAGTGAAAAATACCACTGACTTCCAGTAATCGCTTGTGGCGTCATGCTTGCATAACACTTCCACCTCCCTACAGCAAACTATTGTGTGCTATATTGCACACTCTGTTCGCATTTGAAAGCATTTCAATATTTTCGCAATAGTAATGGACGAGCTATAAAGATTCAACGTCTTCTTCCTTCTTACTTATCTTGTTGGCATTCACATACATAATGTGAGTGCCGAGCACCGACTTGTTCACACGGAGAGCCAATGATTTATTGCTCTGAAACAGCGGCTAAAACTCGTATGCAGACGTGGACAGTAACAATCTATCGTAATCGTCACCAGGAAATGATACGAACTGATGTAATCGACAATAATTTCCATAATCGTTCTCTTTCCAAAGCTAAATGTTTCGTAGACTCATCATCGTAATTAGTTCAGAGGTTTTCGTTTCTTCAGCAGGACATAAACGAACAGTTACAAAGAGGTGAATTTTTGAAATGTCGCGAAAGCAGTACTGCGCCGAAAATTTCGTTACAACTGCGAACGGAGTGTCTCGCAGCGGCATTCTGGACACAAATGCTGTCGGCGTGTTTGGCGCGTTAGATTTGAATAAGAAATCAAGATTCGGACGAATCTCTCCATCGCCTCTCTCTGCACCAGCCGGCTGCAACCGTGCTGCCAAAGAAGGCGTCGATGTCTGCGGCGCTGCTTCCCCCCCCCCCATGCTCGAATCGCAACCAAGTCGGGGAAATCCTCTGCTGCCTCTAAAGGAAAGGCGGTAGCCGCGGTGCCGGTGCAAGTTTCTGCTCTACGTTCCCATCTCTTGCGGCCTGCCTTTCCACGGAACTGATGTACCTTGGTTTTACCTCAATATAAATAACGCAACTAATTTTACCTAAAATACTACAGCGAATATTTACATTTATTGCTAACTGTTTTATCGCATTATCGTCCAAAGCATATTCAGGTTTCGTAATACCCTCTCTGTTTTCACATGTGTTTTTGGCCGTGGGCAAGCAAATTGCACCATTAGCAGAGGAGGAAACTCACCACCGTAAAACCAGAGCCGAATTTGCTTACCTGGAAAGCTGCCTATGACATTACGTATTCTGGAACCGACACAGTTTGGTTTGTTATTGGCCAAGCTAAGAAAATACATTTGGCACTCGAAAAGTTCCGTCCTTTTAGGAAGTTAAGGAATTTCAAGAGCATACTTTTTGTTTGTCTCTGGCTTTAGTACACTCTAGAAACATCTCAGTGGTGTGTACGTAACCGTTTGCAACTCTGTCGCTTACATGTATTTACTCAGGCCTTACTTGTGTTGTAAGGTCTGACTGCTTGACATGTTTTCCCAGATGCATGATTTTCTGAAGAGGTGATTGTTTCCGTTTAGTACGACACTTTTTTTTCTAGTGTATGTGTTAACCCTCTTTGAAAGCGTGCAAATGGCGGATGTCTGGCCGATCGTTTTTAAGTCACCGGGCTACAAGCGCAAACGTTATACTCCTTATGCTTTCAAAATTCTAACGTAGTCTGTTTCACATTCTTGGTATATATTAAAACAATTCCGCAATGTTTTTTGAAAAACCACGAAAATAAAAGTTGTCATTATTTGTACCCTCTCGTTAAACGTGCCATTCGTCGTGTTTCAACAGACGGCGTCGCAAAGCTGTACCACACATCTGTGCGATTTGTATACCTAGGTACTCTCTCGAAGTCATTGCCCAATATGGGACAAACACGTCTGCGGGACATTTGCAATGATAGAATCGTTCTCTAGTATTCGAATCTTCGATTTCTCCGTAATATACTTACATTAGGAAGCGTATCTGGTACCCAGTCCGTTTCTGTGAACGTCAAATACAGTAGTAGACATCTTCAACTTTTGTAGTCCTGTCTTCCTCAGTTGCGTGTAATATTACGGTATATTGATAATTTTTATATATGGACCGTCTGACAGTGGGCAACAGAAACCAAAACATTGCATTGAAACAAGCGTTCAGTTCGTAGTGCTGTGAAATGTGGGAAAAAGCAGCAAATTCGCATTCATAAGAAGAAGAACACCGAAAATGCAACAGGAGTGTAATATGTAAGAAATTGTCCACGCAACCTGCCACTGATGATGTCTTGCAGAAGATAAAGGCGAAACGCGTATGGCACTAAAATTGTGTTTTATTCAGTTGCTGTCAGACGGTCCATAAGTAAAAATTATCGATATACCGTCAAATAGTAGGACTGCTACTACACAATACGTAGGGCAGTATTTGCAAACCGATCTGCCAACAGCAGTTCTGTCTTATCACGCAAGCACTGCGATATGGATCCTGGAAATGTGCTAATAGCCACAGCCAGCCTCTCGCTCAGTGGCGAGGGCTGCGGCAAACAGTGGCCGCAGACAAAGACACCCCCTGACTCTGTGCACAGCGGTCTGAATGGGTCTTCAGTCTTTGAGTAGTTTTGCCGCCGTGCGTAAACGCCAAACGCATTTTGGTGAAATGTGTTCGCAGCAGTGCCCATCTCGCGCTTCTTTCCGCAACGAGCGTAATCCTGATTGTTTAATAAATCAGCTACGTACGCTCCAGTGGCCGTGCACGAGGCTTTTGGACATCCCTTTACTTGCAATCTGCTCCCCATCTTCCCCCATATCACGACTCCACTGGCGTCTGGCAGGATTCCGTACTCTCCACTACTTGTTAATGTTTCCTCTTCGTATTACACAAAATGACAAGTTCGCTTCGTCAAGGGCAGCTCCATTGCAGAGAGATGTGTGTAAAAAATATGAAGCTCTGGACATCGACGTTTGTTCATCCTATCAAAGCCGATTAATGTTTAACATGCAACCTCATCATTAGAGAAAAATGGTTTCCGAAATTTTCCTCACCTGAATGTTGTTTCCCGTGTAGTCGTCGTCTCTGTCCCGTGTAGTCGTCGTCTTATCTTAACTGCTGAATACAAACATGGAAAATCGCAGCAGGTGTCAGATACCTTGACGGAGGACTAGAGGCAAAATTCACCACGTTTGAGTACAGTCAAAAACGTAAATAAATTGAATGTGGTTTGCCTCTGATCAGAAGAAGAAATGAGGGCTACTTGGTTCCATAGGTTAACGTGTGGGGGGAGTTGATATGGCGGTATTCATCGGCCTCTGTCATCACTTCCACGTCACAGGAGCTGTAAAAATACTTTACTTACGATGATAGGAGCAATGGGACCGACACAGTTTAAAATCGTGTTTTATTTTCAGTGCTTTGGGAACCGTCCACCGGTGCACTGTCCCTCGTTTCATGAATACCGATGCTGCAGGGGCTCATATGTTGCTCCATAGTAACGTCACGGAGGCTATTGCCACGACATTTGTACATTCACCACTTCAGTTGAGGACTTTTTGTGATCAAGAAACGCACTTTACATCTTACATTCTAGCTACACGGTTAAACGTATCGCATTTTTCCTATTAAATTTTAAGGTTATGTATCGGTACCAGCGCATTCCGTCATTTTGCCTTTTCCAGCACTTTCTATGGACTCCTGAGAAGTTGACCATCATTCTGCCATGCCTCGTCTCACATATACAGTGTGTGAGAAAACAGTCTGACCCAAAGTGTAGGGCAGAAAGACAGCATTAAAAAAACATTCCGAGTATAGGAACTAGAAATGGCTGTTGAATATTTACAGCGCTATGCCAGCATGAAAACGGTGGGCAGTTTGAACGTTTGCTGCGACATACTTAACGCTAAGTAAGTGGTAGATCACGTTTCCTTTACTTTGTCCTCTTGAAGACATGTTTAAAAAGTAACACATGGACATGTGATTGTCTAAAGAAGTGTTGTCTGGAACGTCGGCTAAGTATTATACACGTGTATGTGATGCTTTGAGTTTTCCTCGTTACCTTCCTGAGACTGGTTAGTCCATAGACTGTGATTACACTCACATTTTGTGTGAATTATCTTTCATTTTGAGTAAAGACCTCCACATGTCAGATTTTAATTACGTTCCTGTAGCGCCCAAAATACGAATTTTCGACCCCGAGTTGTTGTACTGAAACTGCTAAGTTTCACACTGTCTTTCCGCCCTACACCTTTGGTCAAATCGTTTCTCCGGACCCTGTATAACGATGCTGGATGGCGAAACCCTGCTCAACCAGCACTGCTTAAATTGTTCACTTTTAACGTACGCTACACTGAATGACTCCCACCCCGGTCGCCCGCCCATATTGCGTCGCGTCACTGGAAAGCCAGCACGCGACACACAAAATCACGAAACCAGCATCAGATCCGCATAATTACTCTGTACTGATTGTCAGCATATTTAGACGTCAGTCACAAATACATATAGTAGTAATGTAGAAGCTAGATTTATTTTTCTGTTAATTTTCCGTCTCCTGCAGCCGACAGAGATTTGTCGCTGCGTCAGAGACCGATTGTTGCTGCCAGCACCGCGGAATGTCGGCAGTTTTAACTCTCCCGCGAGTAATGGCGGTTTTGTGAAATAAGCGAAAACGGGAGAAAAATTCAAATGCAAGTGTTCATCATCGAAATGAGAGTGAATCCCTACTTGACGCATGTCTACCCACAGCAAGAACTCGCGTAGGTGTGTGTCCTTCCCCACATGTGAATCACACTCCTAGTCGCTGGCCAGTTGTACCACTGTAACGCATCCGGACTGTACTGTTTCGCACTCGGCACATTCGTGGATGCCCTTCTGTCACAGCTGCCTCCAGCTGATGTTACGCTACACCCCCGAGAAGGAGGCGATTGAGTGAAAAAATCTCCCGGTAAACATGTAAGGAAATCGTAAAGAAGTACCGTCAAAACGTTTTTATCGAAGCCAAATAACTCACTGCTGCTGTTTTATTACGCTCGCGTGGATCACAAGCGTCGTGCGGAGTATGTGGAACGGTAACAGCTGGAACGTATTTACACTCCATGGTTTTGAAGACGTATAATGGACAGAAAAATTGCTCTAGAGCCAAGGAGAAACCATAGTCGTGTACGTAGAATTAGCGAATATGTTGTCACCAGGCATCGCTTATGATGACGTAATTAAAAAGTTGACAGCATCGTCTCCTTTGTATCGATGTGTTAAATGGTAACAGATAAGAAAGGATTCCTCGAATGCCTTTACACACTGCTCATGATAGGAGGACGACTGCATTCAAGTCAACGATTAATTCACTGAGAAGGAAAAGAAATGGAAAAAGCTTGCGTCAGCGATATTATTCTGTCGTGTAGCTGGGTGGCGCCTATCGCGAGAATGAAGTCCGCCAAAACTTTGGTCTATGATGCCTGACTTCGTTATGTGCTCCTCGCTGGCGTACGTCAATCTGTGAACACACACCGGGCTTCATGTATTCGACCGTAGAGATACACATACACACGGCGCCTGCATCTATCCTTCCCGTGTTGTGGTTCGAAACCAAATGGATTAGACGGTTGCACTATCTGCAACTGGAATCAAGTACTGACTTCAACAACTGATCTTGTTGCATTAAGACCACTCATTTGGTAATTCAATTAATGTATTTTCTACAAGATTCGCGACGTTAATGCGACAACTATCCTTGTTACGTTTGGCCATGTGAAACGACAGCAAACGTTTCAAACACTGTCCTGCCAACTCTTTATTTTCGCAAATGGCAGAATTACAGGAATGCGACGAATTTCTCTTCTTGTTGGACTGTGGCTCATTTAGCTGGCCGCTTCCACAGAATCGGTTGCCGGCAATCATATAGTTTTCTGGCCATTTCCTCACGACTACGTCTCATGTGTGGCATTATGCTTTAAGAAGTGACATCCGTAACGTCCTATTTTTACACGGAATAAAAACCTACGACTTGTGCTTTATCTAGTACAAATGACGAACCAATATCGAGATAAGAAGAAAACGTTGCTTGTAGAGTAAATTCATAATAGTGGGTTAGAGATTAACGCTCTGTCGTGTCAAAAATTTTCTCCATTCGTAGAGTTTCGGAAATGACGACCGACACAGCCAACATCCCTGCTTTCATCCAACCCAAGGATTTTGGGAAATGTTTGCCGCGTAGCGTGTGCTGTGGTCATTTGGGTTGAAATTCTCCCTTTTGAAAGAGTGTCCAAACATTCCTCAGTGATCTGTCAGTGTAACTGTAACGACTTTTGTTTCACGTGTCTTTGTGATAGTCGGCAAGCGCGGGAACTCATCGCTGTCAGCCCAGCCCTAGAAACGCATATGCAGATGTGCAGTCATACTGTGGAAAATTTACATATGTTCCATACACATGGCGTTCCATGATACACAACCGTGACGTTATAACATCTACACTCCCGTTCTGTTTATTGCGAGAGATTGTCACAACCCACATATGCAGTCCCTACCTTATCCTCTGTTCACCAAGATGATACGTTCAGTGTTCCATAAGATTCCTCCGTGTTAACGTTGTAGTTGCATCTTCCTCCGCAAAATAGTTCTGCGACATCTCACACATTCCGGCCACGTGTCAAATCAATATCAGAGTTGCCTCGATGACGACACAGAGTAAATTACTCATTAATATCTGCTTCTACAAAACGCGTTGTGCACTCTCCGTCGTGTTTAAATGGTCCTTACTAGAAGACTGTAGTAGAAACTGGCGCCAGTCATACATGTACGTAATCTTTGAAAACTGTGACCCAATTACGGGAAACAGTTGCCGTACCAGAACCGCTGCCTACTACTAGAAGTTTTAATTTGCGATTGATACACTGACTTTTGCGCAACAAAGCGTCTGTTGTACTCAGGAGATTTGCATGAATAATGCATACTACGGCACTTCTGTTTCTTTCAGACCGATGCCTCGACGTAAACATCGAAACTTCCAGTTGCTATTAAAGTTTTGGAGCCAGTGAAGATGTGCTTCTGGAGGAAGTATTGTGCTGCTTTCAGTTTAGTCAGTATTGGTAACATTTGAAGCTTCTTTGTCTTGTGGTCAGAAGAAACTGATAGTACCTTTTAGTTGCGACAGATTATACTTTACCGTTCCTGCACGTACAACCACCACGTCACACAGTGTGTGTTATTCTTGCGCCGTAGCTTTATAGTGAGAGCAGAAAGGAAAAAAAAGACAGCTGATATCAGTATATTTAACGAAGTCATTCATTTCTGTGTACGTTATTCACCTCTCGCTGTGTGCCCTGCTCTGTTTGGGAAAGGAGGAAGCGTCGGTAGCAAACTTTTGTCAACGGCTCAATCTGGAGGTCGTCCGCACTAGCGAGGCGATGAAGGCACTTGCGAACTAGGGGTAAATCTGTTTAATTTTTTTTATTTCATCGCATAGGTGAATGAACTGAATCAGCATAGTGTGGTCTCCCCTAATCCACAGAAGATACGATAAGAAATGTTACGTTCTTCCGATTAATCTACAGCTAAGAAAAACCTTCAACTTCTCATCGTAATCGCAGTTCCTTCCAGTTCACCGCCCTGTAATTCGTCAGAATCAGATAAACGGACAATTCAAATGACGCAGCGTTTACAATAAACTGTTGCCAAAACAGCTGTGCGCATAAAGTTCCGTTACAACGGGGAACGGAGTCGCTCGCGACGGCATTCTTGCGTCAGACGCTGCCCGTGCTCTTGCCGAGTTAAACTTTTGTATCTGTTCAGGATTACTTTAGAAAGATTCGTCTCCTGTCGTCGTGCTGCCAGACGAGGTGTCGACGTCTGCGACGCTGCTCCCCCACGTCCGGACGCAAATGATTCGACCAACTGCTCCGTAGAGTAGCCGCTGCACAAATTGAATTTTTTTTGGGAAATCTGGTTTTTGCGGCACCTCTGACGACAGAAAAATGTGAAGCCCTTTTCTTATACAAAAGATTGTCTGTATTCCTATATTTTTTGTTGGTAACAGTACTCTAAATATTTTTACGTAAAACGCTAGGCAAAGTATTACACTTAGATGAGGCAAGTGGCAAACGAGGGAAAATGTTATAAATATGGCGCGCTTCCCAGAATTGACTGTTCCCTTCGCTTCAGTTGCGTTACACATGTTCAGGTCTGGGGAGGGCGTCTCTTGCAGGTACACTACGGATACGTCGCAACATCGACACTCGCGACTCATTCATTACCGACGATCCTGCACTGGCAAACACGCCACGCCTGTAATCTAGTGACCCTGGCCTCACATTCTTATTACTAAAGTACTGAAGAAACAATTTTTTTCCATTTCAGTGTGTCTCATTTTTGCTCTACTATACGCTTAATACACCTTGAAAACGTAAAAGGCGGACATCTTTCCGACTGGTTTCAACTCTGCTAGCTACAGCTGCCAACTAATATAATTATTAATCTCTCTGTCTGGTGATTGTGCAAAAGGATCGCGCGAGTCGAGTAGACGCCATGTTTACATCGCTGTGACGTCTTCTTTCCGGAAGTGGTGCTGTGGTCTCCTGTACATTCCGGTCGTGTATAAAAACAGGCCAGTACCCGTCTTCTTGACAATGTGGAAACACGTAAAGTTATCCTTTTTGTCACCTGTTGTCAAGTATGCTGTCCATTCTCTATCCTGTTTGAATAGTGGGTACCACAAAGCCGTAAAAAAATAAGTGCGCAACCTGTATCTACACTTAGTTCACAGCCGTGCACCAGTAAACGTAACTTTTGTCGCTCAATACGGCACCTTCCAGCGCTTTAACGGACGTGGATACTTCTGAACACCCGTTTACGTGCAACATCCTGCTGCTCCCCATGTTTTCACCGGCGTCCGTAACAAGTCCGTACCCTCCACCATTTGTTAGTGTCTCCTCTCGATATTAGGGAAACACCGAAAAGTTCGCTGTACCGAGGATAGTTGGACTGCAGACGCTATGAGCGTAAATGTTATGAAGCTCGCAAAATAGAGGCTTCTTCGGACTAACGTTTCATACGCAGACGTGACTAGAGAAAACCAGTTGCCCAAAGTTTCGTCCTGTGAATGTTGTCCACATGTTTCAGATGTTTATTGAAATACAAAGAGAAGTTAATATCGCCGTATTCAACAGCCTCTGAGTCATCAATACCGAATCACAGACGATAAAAAAGAGTACCGCCATTACTCACGTTGATGGTAACAATGTGACCAACGCAGCTAAAAATTTTGCCTCGTTTTCAATGCTTTGGCAATTGACCGACGGTGCATAGTCTTTACTTTCATTAATATTGACTCTGTGCGGTCTCACGTGTTGCCCCATAATAGCGTGACTGATACGCTTGTCACGACACTTGTACATTTACTACTTTACCTGAGGACATTTTGTAATCAAGAAACGTATTTCACATCTATCTCCTTAGCGCCTTTGTTAAACTTATCATAGTTATCATCCACTGAATTTTAAAGTTACAAATTGCTTCCAACGCATTCCGTCATTTTGCCGTTTTTCACACTTTCCATCAAAGATTAAGTGTACTGGACTCTAGAGAATTCGACCAACCCTCTGTCACGCCTCGTCTGGCATATGCAGGGTGCGGAAACACAATTTGACCAAAAGTGTAGGGCACATGGGCGGCATCAAATGAAAGAATCTCAATATAGAAGCCAGAGGCCGCACGTGAATATTTAAGGCGCTATGTCAGCATGACAACGGTGGTCGGTTTGAACATTTGCTACAGATAATTATGTTAATTAAGTGGATGCTTATCCGTCATTCATTTTGGCTCTTTTATGAGATATTGAAAAACGAAACATGGTGCGTCAGCCAAGTCCGATACACGTGTGATACTTTAAATTTATCCTGTTCTTCAAATATTCCGTTTAGGTATACACGTTCTGCAAATGCAGATCGTAGTAATATAGAAGCCGAGTTTATCTCTCCGTTAATTCTTCATCTCTTGCAGACGCCAGAGCTCTGTCGGTGCATCAGCGGTCGATTGTTGCTGTAGGCGCCACGGAAAGATGGCAGTTAGATTCTGACTTTCTCCGGAGTAACTGGGATTCTATTAAAGAAATGAAAACAGAAAGAAGTAACGAACGCGGCAGCTAGCAGTCAGACAGCACTTTTTTTAAAGTTTAATGCGACGACAATTTTAAAAGATAAAGAGTTTTATCTATTAAAAAAATCAAAGTTTAAAGTCACGCTCGCAACGGACAAACTCACTAAAAGTTATCGTCCTTGCCACATTTCATTTTACACACAACTGAATCAGACTATTTCTAATGAGCTTCACATAATTAAGCCAGTAATTCATGACGAAGTTGACTGTTACTATTCCTAATGTTGTATCTTCCTTACGTAACGAACGAGCAAAACGCTCACATGAGATAGTAGTCTTGAGTCTAGCACGCTATCGCCCGGGAAACAATACCCCCAGGCAGAGCATTTCCTGTTGCCACACATGAATGATTTTGTCATTACCTCTACATGTAATCCATATGTGACCTTCCAAACTGTATTACGTAGGCCTACTACATTGCGTGAATGAATGCGGCAGTTTTCTCGGCAACAACTATAAACAAGCAAAAAAATAGAAAGACTTGGCTATAGATGTCTGCCATCACAGGGCTGTCGTGACAGCCGAGTCTTCCGTGACGTCTTAGTGGTGACGACAGCGGCTGAGGGGCGTTTAGAGACGGCAGCAGACCACACTGACGTGTGACGTCACTTGGCAACCAAGTCTTCTAGTATCCGCTGCAATTAATCATTTATTTTTATCGATCATTTAATAGGTATACATTTTCGGTAAATTAACCATCATTTGGTGCCAAGATGCCCGTGTGGGAGATTTTAATTATGTTCCGGTACTGCCGAAAATGTGCAATTGCGACGGCTAAATGCTATTCTCAAATTTCTGTGTTTCATGCAGCGTTTCCAGGCTACAATTTTCATCATATATTTTCTATGTACCCTGTACAACGATGCGGGATGGCAAACTTGGCTGAATCAGCACTGCTTAAATTTTTAATTTTTTACGTACACTGCACATGTGTCGTTCAATGACTCCCACGCCGATCGGCCACCAATATTTTGCTACGTCACTGGAACGCTGGCACGCGACACACAAACCGTGAAACCAGCATCAGATACTCATAACTACACTGTACAGAGTGTAATTATTTAAAATTTTAAAAAGTAGAGAGTAGTAATGTAGAAGCTGAATTTCTTTCTCTGATAGTCTGCCGTCTCCTGCAACCGACAGGGCTTTGTCGCTGCCTCGGTGACTGACTGTTGCTGCTACCACGAGGATCGGTGTCAATTTTAGCTCTCCCGCGAGTAATGGCGGTTTTCTGAGATAAATGAAAACGGGAGGAAAATATATATGCAAGTGTTCGTTATCGGAACGATAGTGAATCCCTAATTGGCACAGCGACTTAATTTTTAATATTTAGGAACAGCAGAATCTTGCGTTGCCCGCCAATTGCGAGATGCGTGCCCATTCCCACACGTGAATCACACTCCTAGTCGCTGGTAGTTGTACCATTGTAGTGCATTCGAAGTGTGCTGTTTCGCACTCCGCACCTACATGGATAACCTTCTGTGAGTAAATCTTCCGGAAAACACGTATACTAATCGTCAAGAAATACCGTCGAAACGTTTTTATCCAAGCCAATTATCGCATGTGATACTTTTATTATGCTCACTTGCATGACGTGCGTTGTGCGGAGTATGCGTAGCGGTAAGGGATGGAGCTCCACGGTTTTGAAGACGTATGATGGCTAGAAAAATTCCTCTCGAGTCAAGGCGACACCTTAAACACGTACATAGGATTAGCAGATATGTAGTCACCACCCATCGATTGTCAAGACATAATAAGGCAGTTGACAGCGACGTGTGTTTCGTATCGACGCGGATTATAATCGCGGTGTCAGAACGTGTTTTACTTCGTACAATGTGTCCAACTGTTGTCCTTCCGTTTCTACAGATTGCGTTCGTATCTGGTAACGGATAAGAAAAAAGATCTATCGTCGGCTTTTACACACTGCATACGTGAAGACGAGAACCGCAGTGAAGGTCACAACTAATTTACCGGAAAGGCGATAAAAACAAAAAACAAAAAATCTTCTGTCCGCGATATTACTCTGGCATGTCGCCGGAGAGCAATGATCGCGAGAACGAAAGTCACCAAGGCTTTATTTTACGGTGCCTGACTGCGTTATACGCAGCTCTTTGGCGCATACGGACACACACCACGTTAGGCCACAGAGATACACATATTGAGGCACGTGCATCTATCCTTACTGTGTTGGGGTTCGAAACCAAGGCAGTTGCAGTATTTATAAAAATTTCATTCTGCAGTATTTATAGGTAGAATCAAGGACTGAATTCAACAACTGATCTCCTTGTTGTATTAGTAATCACACACGTAGTAATGAAGTTGAGCTAATATCCCCAAGATTCGCAGTGTTAATCCGATAACTGTCCTTATTGCAGTTGGCCACGTGAAACGACATCAAACGTTCCAAACACTGCCCTGACAATTCTTTATTTTCACAAACGACAGAATACAGTAATACGACGAATTCCTGTTCTTGTTGGAATGTGGCTCATTTAGCTGACCGCTTCCACAGAATCGGTTTGGCGGGAAGCATATAGTTTTCTGGCCGTTTCATCGGGAGTACGTGTGAGGTGTGTTGTTATGCTTTAACAACTAACATCCATGACGTCCAAATTTACACAGAATACGAGGCTAATGATCCCTGCAGAATCCAGTACAGGTAGCGACACAGTATCGAGATATGAAGCGTGATGTACCGAATACGTCACTCATGGAAGACATTAATATACCGAGTTAAAGATTAACATCCTGTCGTCTCAAAATTTTCGCCATTCGGAGCGTTTTAGACCTGACGACCGACACGCATCCCTACTTTCTACCTATGCAACGATTTTGAAACAGGTTTGGTGCGGAGCTTGTGGAGTTAGTTGGGTTAAAATTCTCCCTTTTTAAAGAGTGTGTCTAAACATTCCTCAGTGCTCCGCCACCGGGCAGACTGTAACGACTTTGTTTCACGTGCGCTTGTGACGGTCTGTGCAAGCACTTGCATAGTAAGCAGTGCTGGTAATTCACTGCCGTCCACCCAGCCCGGGAAACGCACAATATGCAGATGTAGACACCTACTTTGGAAAGTGTACGCACATTCTGTACCCATCGCGGGAGGCCTCGTTACGTGGTACACAACCGTGACGTCACAACAGGTACACACTCGCCCTGTTTATTACGGCCGACTCTGCAGCGCCACACGTGCAGCCCCTGCCTTCCACAGAGCTCGGCCTTACAGTCTTCTCACTAAGACGATGCGTTTACTTCAAATGGCTCTGAGCACTATGGGACTTAACATCTATGGTCATCAGTCCCCTAGAACTTAGAACTACTTAAACCTAACTAACCTAAGGACATCACCCAACACCCAGCCATCACGAGGCAGAGAAAATCCCTGACCCCGCCGGGAATAGAAACCCGGGAACCCGGGCGTGGGAAGCGAGAACGCTACCGCACGACCACGAGATGCGGGCGATACGTTTAGTATTGCAAAAGATTTGTCCTATTATGAAGTTTTAGCATCTAAATGGTGTACTGCTACTGCTTTAATATACTATCAAAACATATAAATGGCGTACATCTAATCGATCGCTAGGAAAAAAGGAATTACAAGTTCCAAGCGCACAAATTTCCGCTGGTTTGTTTTCTGCATCGACAATCGAATCGCATAGCCTTTGTTGCCAAAGAGTTTTCGTTGTAGTTTGCTTCTTCTTCTGCGAAGTAGTACTGTGATTTCTTACACATTCCAGCCACGTATCAGCTCAGTATGAAAGTCGCCTTGATGACAATAGAGAAGTAATTTTTCATTTCAAGGTTCTCGTACGAAGTTTGGTGTCCGCTGCTCGACGTGTCCGAAAAGTCCATACTACTAGGAATCTGTACTACAAATTGGCACACGCCGTATATGTAATGCAATTCTTTGGAAACCGTGTCCCAATTAGGGCAAACGCAGTCACTGAGTCGAAACTACTGTGCACTGTTAGAACCTTTCGCCTGCCTGACTCTACACAGGTAGCGCCACAGACACTCTGAACACTTCAGGGAATGTCGCCTACTACTTTTGTTTCGTTCAGAACGATGCTTCGAAGTAAATATCAAAACTTGCAGAATAGAACGGCACAGTGTTGTCCTCCCTAATCCACAGACAACACGGTAAGAAGTGTTGCGCCCCTCCGATTACGCCGCAGCTGAGAAAAGCCCGCAGCTCACCACCGTAGTCGCATTTCTCTCCGCGTCACACCTCCGTCATTCGTCAGTACGAGATAAACGACCAACCGAAATGACGCGGTGTTTATAAATTGCCGCGAAATCTCCTGAGGGCCGAGAATTCCGTTACAACTGGGAAGGGAGTTGCTCGTAACGGCATTCCTGTGTCGGACGCTGTCCGTGTTCGTGCCGAGGTAAACTTAAGTGGCAGTTCAGGATTATTTCATAAAGTTCCATCGCCCCTTTTATTTGGGTACCGTATCACTGCCGCCGTGCTGCCAGGGAACATGCCGATGTCTCCGACTCTTGTTACCCCGCGCAGGGACGTAAATGATTCGACGAGTTGCTCTGGACTACAGCTGCCGTCCAGGTTGTAATTACTGTCGCAAAATCTGATCTGTGCGGCCCCTTTGATGGCAGAATACGTAAAGCCTTTGTATGAAATAAAAAAGTTTGCGTCCCTCAGTTTAGCGTTGATAACAGTACTTTCAATATTTTTGCCTAAAACACAAGTGCGAAATATTATACAAAGTTGTTGTTGTGGTCTTCAGTCATGAGACTGGTTTCATGCAGCTCTCCATGCTACCCTATCCTGGGCAAGCTTCTTCACCTCCCAGTACCTACTGCAACCTACGTTCTTCTGAATCTGCCTAGTGTATTCATCTCTTGGTCTCCCTCTACGATTTTTACCCTCGACGCTGCCCTCCAATGCTAAATTTGTGATTGTCCTCATTCCTGAAGATGTACTATCTCGTTCGTCTGCTAGATACGATGCACGTGTTAGTGATGTTTTAAATTTATCTTGTTCCCATCGTGACGACTGGTTAGTCCGAACGTTCTGTTTACGGACACATTTTCTGTAAATTACCTATCATTTCGGACCTAAGTATGTCAGATTTCAATTACGTTCCTGGAGCGCTGAAAATACACATTTAAGACTTTTAGGTCCCATACACAAATTTCTACGTTACATGCTGTCCTTCCGCCCTGCAATCTTCGTCAAATGGTTTCTCCACGCCCTGTATATCGATGCTGGCTGGCAAACCTCGCTCAAACGGCACTGTACAAGTTATTCGCATCATATGTTCGTTACACGTATGTCACTGAATGACACCCAGCCAGGTTGTCCCCCAGTGTTCCGCCACGTCTCAGGAAAGCCAGCACGCGATACACAAAATCACGAAACGACTACCAGATTCGCATAGTGACACTGTACTGATTGTAAGCACATTCAGAAATTAATCGCAAATGCAGATGATAGTAATGTAGAAGCCGAGTTTATCTTTCCGTTAATTCTCCGTCTCCCGCAGACCACAGAGCTCTGTCGCTGCATCAGCGGTCGATTGTTGCTGTTGGCGCCACAGAATGAAGGCAGTTACGTCCAGAGTTACTCCGGAGTAACTGGGCTTCTGTTAAAGTAATGAAAACAAAGAAGTAACGGACGGGGCCACTAGGAATCAAACAGTACGTTTCTGTTAGTTTAATGCGGTGACAATTTTGAACTATGAGCTTTGTGAAGCGATTGAGTTAACAGCAATTACACAAATCCAAGTTTTAAGTTGGGCCCTCCACAGACTAACTCACTAAAGTTATCGTCCGTGCCAAGTTTCATTTTACACACAACTAAATTACACTATTTCTTATGAACTACACATAACCGAGCCAGTAATCCATGACGAAGTTGACTATTTCTACTACCACTCTCGTATTTTTCTTAGGTAAGGAATGAGCAAAATGCTCACACGAGACAGCAGTCTTGCGTCTGTCATGCAATCATCCAGGAAATAATTCCTCCAGCCACAGTAATTCCTTTTGCGACACAGGAATGATTTTACAATTACCTCTGCATTTAATTGATATTTAACTTTATAAACTGAATATTTAGTAAAAGGGCGAACCGAATTACGTACTGCATAGTGTGAATGAATGCTGCAATTTTGGCGGCAACAAAGATCAACGAGCACAAAATACTAAGACTCGGCTACAGATGTCTGCCATCATAGGGCCGTAGTGGCAGCTGAGACGTCCGTCAAGTCTTAATGGCGGCCACAGCGGCTGATGTCCGTTACAGACGTAGCGGCAGCCCACACGGACGTGTGACGTCACATGGCACCCCTGTCTCCCTGGAGCACGCGCCACGTGTTTCGCTGTATCTAATCACTTATGTCTCCTTATCGAGCATATCATCACATTCGAACACCAGTATATTTTGTAGGTATCAATATAATCAATTTAAACCATCTTTATTATACCTTGTTACGACCAGAATGATTATTAACAATTTTACATTCAATTTTTGTCGGGTACTTATTCGTTGGTTCCTGTATTTCCTCATTCTACGATTATGAGCCTACAAACCAATTAGATTTGGAAAGAGAACGATTATGTAGATTATTGTGGCTTATATCAGTTAATATCATTTTCTAGTGATGAATACGGTAGGTAGTTTCTGTTGGAACGAACGACGACTTTTGCGATTCGCTTTCCACGTCTGCAATCGAGTTTTAACCGCTATTTCACAGCAATAAAACGTTACCACCGCATGTTAACAAACCGGTGCTCGAAGCTCACATTACGTATGAGAATGCCGACACGATAATTAAGAAGCGATAAATCTTTATAGTTCGCCCATTATTACTGCGAAATATTGAAGTGCTTTTATGTGCGGACAGAGTGTGTAAAGTAGTACACAATCGTTTGCTGTCGAAAGGTGGCAGTGTTATGCAAGTATGACACCGCAAGTCATTAGTAGAAGTCAGTAGCATTTTTCATTCAAGAATACGACGCGTAATTTCGATTGGACGGAACGATACCTTTTCGAGTTTGTGTGTAGAAGACCTAACTCTAAATGCTGGTTTGTATAACTACATACAGTTAGGCATGCCCCACCGAGGTAATTTACAGTTTAAAAGTTTACTCGCTTACAACTTGGATAAACGTAAAGTTTGACTGGTGATTGTGCATTTGTTATAATTTTTTCCCCTTTTCATTTTCTCCATAAAACCGCCACCATTCGCGAGAATGTTATGAACTGCCGATATTGTGGAGCGCCAGCAGCAACAATCAGTCGCTGAAGCAGCGACAAAGCTCTGTGGGCCACAGGAGACGGAGAATTAACGGAAAAATAAACCCAACCTTCTATATTTCTACGGTCTACGATCGAGATTATATGCGTTCAACGTCAGTACCGTGTCATTGTGGATCCGACGCTGCTTTAACGATTTTGTGGAACCCGTGCTGGCGTTCGAGTGGCGTGGATTAACATAGGCGGGCGTCTCTTCTAGAAGGCATTCAGTGACGTATGTGAGAAAAAGCAAACGTGAGCAGTGTTGTTGGAGCGATGTTTTGTCATCCGGCACCATTACACATGACGTGCTGCCCGCAGTCTCGAGAGCTCCGCACTCATTCCTCGATGAAATGAATGTGCTTAAAACGGTAGACAGGACGAGGTGATGCGCCGGTTAGCACACTGGACTCGCACTCGGGAGGACCACGGTTAAAACCCGCATGCGGCCATCCTCGTTTAGGTTTTCCGTATTTCCCTGAATCGCTTCAGGTCAATGCCGAGATGGTTTCTTTGAAAGGGTACTGCCGACTTCCTTCCCCGTCCTTCCCTAATCCGACGACCTGGCTGTTTGGTTCCCTCCCCCGTCAAACTCACTAAAACGGTAAACAAGGTGACGATGTCTCCGACGCTGCTTCCACCATGCTTGAAACGTGATCAGGGCTCGGAGATCGTTTGTAGCTCCTCGACGCTAAAAGTCAACAGCCGGCGTGGCGCACATTGTCATCTCTGCGGCCTGGCTGTTCACTGAACTGATGTCCCTCGGTTGTACCTGGATATAAATAACGTAATTAATTTTGCCTAAAACACTGCAGCGAATATTTACATTCATTACTGTTTTCTCGCATTGTCGTCCTAAACATATTCAGGTTTCGTAATATCTTCACCGTTTTCCCATGTGTTTTTTTGGCCTTCGGCAAGCAAATGCACCATTAGCAGTGCAGAAAACTCGCCGCCGTCAAACCAGCATCTGAGACGAATTTGCTAGCCTAGAAAACTGGTTATTGCAAGTATTGCAAGTATTCTGGAACCGACAGAGCTTGGTCTATTATTGGCCACACTAATACAATACATTCAGCACCCCAGCAGCTCCGTCGTTGTAGGAAGTTAAGGAATTTCGAGGGCTTACTTTCCGTCTGGCTCTAGCTTCGATACACTCTAAAAACATCTCAGCGGTTTGTATGTAACCGTTTCCAACTCTGTCGCCTACATGTAATTATTCTGGCCTTACTCGTTTTCTAGGAGCTGACTGCTTGATATGTTGTCCTTATTATGGAATTTTCCATTCCGACGCGAAAAGAAAAAGTTTTTATTATTTTCTCTCGTACTATCAAGAGTTTAGTGAGCATCTGTGCAGTTTATTTTTATTTTTATTTTATTGAATGGTACTTCATTAACTAAAGGCAACGGCAGGCGTCTCTTGCTGATACCCTATGGTGACGTCCTGACATCCAGACTCGCGTCTCATTCATTGCGAACAGCTCTGCACTGCCACATATCCTAGCCCTGGAATCGAGTGAGCAGGGCCTTCTATCTTCTCACTAGAATAATACATTAAGTACACTAAAAAGATCACGCTTTTCTGGACAGATGATTTTTTTCCCCATTTAATACGACTCTTTTTGTTAGTATAGATACAAACACACTTTGAAAGCGTGTAAATGGTATATATCTGTCCGATCGTGTTTTAACTCACCGGCCTACAAGCGCAAGACTTAAGCTCCTCGTGGCTTTGTGTTCGCCTCGGCAAACGGATCACGTGCTCTCTGTTGGCAACATGCTAGTATTATTCCTGCAGCGTCTCACGTCTCGAAATTCTACCGTAGTCGGTTTCACATTCTTGCTATATGTTAAAACAAACCCGCAATTTTTTTGATAACTAAGAAAACAAAGTAGTCATTTTTATTTCCTCTTATTAAACGTGCTATCCGTTGTGTTTCAACAGTCGACATCGCAAAGCTGTACCACAAATCGGCGCGATTTGTATATCTACGAGACTGTCTCGAAGTCATTGCCCAATATGAGAGAAACCCATCTGCGGGACATTTGCGATGATAGAATTGTTATCTAGTATTCGGATCTCCGTTTTCTCAGTAAAATAATGACGTAGGGAAGCGTATCTGGTACTCAGTCTGTTTCTGTGAACGTCAAATAGTAGGACCGCTACTGCGTAGTACATAGGGCCGTCTTAGCAAACCGATCTGCCAACAGCTGTTCTGTCTTATTACGCAAACTCTGTGATATCGATCCTGGAAATGTGCTTGTGACCACAGCCAGCCTCTCGCTTAGGGCCAAGGGCCACGGCAAACAGTGGCCGGTGACAAGACACCCCCTGACTCGGTGCACAGCGGTGTGAGTGTGTTTTTACTCTTTGAGAAGTTTTGCCGCCGTGCCTAAACGCCCAACGCCTTTTGGTGAAATGCGTCTGCAGCAGTGCCCATCGCGCACTTCTTTCCACGACGAGCGTAATCTTGATCGCTTAATAAGCCAGCTATGAACGCTTCACTGCCCGTGCACGAGGCTTTTGAACATACATCTACCCGCTGTCCCTTCCTCGCCTTCCACCACCATCATGACTCCACTGGCGTCTGTCAGTAATCCGTACTCTGCACTGTTTGTTGATGTCTCCTGTCCATTTTACTCAGAGACTGATAAGTTCGCTTCGTCAAGGACAGCTGGATTGCAGAAACCATGCGTGTAAAAATTATGAAGCTCGGGACGTCGACGTTTGTTGACCCTAGCAAAGACGATTAATGTTCAACATGTAAGTACATGATTAGTGAGAAACGGTTTCCAAAATTTCGTCTGAATGTTGAGATCCGCGTTTGCCGTACCGTTCATTTTGACTGCTCAGTACAAACATGGAAACTTGCAGCAGGTATTAGATACCTACATAGAGGACTTCAGCCAAATTTCAGTGCAGTCAAAACCGCACAGAAATAGAACAAATGAGGGCAGCTGGCATACATAGGTTACTGTGTCGCAGGTATACATCGAGGTACAGAGAGCAGTCGGTATCACACTATTCATCGGTCTCTGAGTCTTTACTTTCACATCACACACGCCATAAAATTATTTCGTCTCTAGTCACGATGATAGGAGCAATGTAACCGCGCCAATAAAAGTTGTGTTTCATTGTCAGTGCATTGGGAACTGCCCAGTCGTGCATTGTCTCTCGTTGCATTAATACCGATGCTGTAGGGGCTCATAATATGTTGCCCCCATAGTAATGTGACAGACGCTCTTGTCACGACATTTATACATTCACTACTTCGGTTGAGGACTTTTTGTAATCAAGAAACGTATTTTACATCTTACATAGTAGCACCTTGGTTAAACGTACCGCATTTTCTTTCACGTACTTACCGTCTACTAAATTTTAAAGTTGTGTACCGCTACCAACGCATTCCGTCATTTTGCCGTTTCCAGCGCGTTCTATTGACTCGTGAGAAGTCGACATACTTACGTTAATTAGGTAGTGGCTCATTTCTCATTTACTTTGACCTTTCTTAGACATCTTGAAACATTAAACATGGACATATTACTGTCTTCATTTCCAAAGAAGAACTGTCTGGTAGGTCGGCTAACTATGATAAACGTATATGTGGTGTTTTAACTTTTTCTTGTCCTCATCCTGAAGACTGGTTAGTCGAAAGTCTGTGTTCCAGGTAGAATTTCTGTCAATTACCATTCATTTTGAGTGAAGACGTCCCTATGTCAGATTTTAATTACGTTCCTGTAGCGCCGAAAATACGCATTTGCGACCCTTAGTTGCGATACTCAAATTTCTATGTTTCCCACTGTCTTTCCACCCTGCACGTTCGGACAATTGTTTTCTTTCACCCCGTATAACGTTACTGGAAGGCAAACGTCGCTCAGCCAGCACCGCTTAAATTATTCAGTTTTTCACATACGCTACACACATGTCATTGAACGACTCCAACGCCGATCGTCCGCCTATATTCCGCCACGTCACTGGAACGCAACCACGCGACACATAAAATCGGGAAACCAGTGTCAGATCCGCATAACTTAACTGTACTGATAACGAGCACATTTCGACGGCCGGCCGGTGTGGCCGTGCGGTTCTAGGCGCTTCAGTCTGGAACCGCGTCACCCCTACGGTCGCAGGTTCGAATCCTGCCTCGGGCATGGATGTGTGTGATGTCCTTAGTTTAGTTAGGTTTAAGTAGTTCTAAGTTCTAGGGGACTGATGATCACAGAAGTCCCATAGTGCTCAGAGCCATTTGAACCATTTTTGAACCACATTTCGACGTTAATCACAAATGCAGATAGTGGTAATGTTCAAGCTGCATTTATTTTTTCGTTAATCTTCCGCCTCCTGCAACTGAGGCAGCTTTGGCGCCGCCCGAGCGACTGTTGCTGTTACTGTCAGCATCGCGGAACGTTGGCGGTTTTAGCTCTCCCGCGAGATTTGACGGTTTCTGAAGAAAATGAAAACGGGAAAAAAATGTTCATCGTCGAAATCAGAGTGAGTCCGTAGTTGATGCGCCGATTTAATTTTCAATTTCTACCCACAGCAGAACCTCGCGTATCCCTCCAGTTGCGAGAGACACGTGTCCTTTCCGACGTGTGAATCGCTCTCCTGGTCGCTGGCCAGTTGTACCATTGTAAGCATCCGGACTGTGTTGTTTCGCACTCCGCACATTCACGGATGGCCTGGCCTTCTCGCCGCAGCTGCCTCCAGCTGATGTTACCCTACACTACTGAGAAGGAGGCGATTGTGTGAGAAATACTTCCGGAAAACACGCATAGAAATCGTCTAAAAATACCGTCGAAACGTTTTTATCCAAGCCAGTTAACTCATGTGATGCCGTTTTATTATGCTCACGTGGGTATGCCTTTTGCGGAATAGGCGTAGCGGAAAGGGGTGGGACGTGTCTACACTCCATGATTTTGAAGACGCGCAATACCTAGAAGAATTCCTCTAGAGTCAAGGCGAACTCTTAATCGTGTACGTAGAATTATCGGATATGTTACCAGCCACTGGCTTGTAAACATGTAATAAAACAGTTGACAGCACCGTTTGTTTTTTATCAGTGTGAAATTTAAACCCAGTGTGAGAATCTGTGTTACTTCGTCGCAATGTGTCCAGCTGTTCACCTGTTGCTACAAACTGCATTCGTTAAATGGTAACAGATGGAAAACGATCCGCTGAGGGCCTTTGCACACTGCACATGAGAGGAGACACAGCGCATTCAGGCCAACAGTCAATCCACCGAAGAGGCGGCAAACAGGAAAAAGCTTGCGTCAGCGATGTTGTTGTGTCTTGCCGCTGATCAGCGCCGATCGCGAGACCGAAGACAGTGGAAGCTTCATTTCACGGTGCTCGACTGCGCCGTCCGCTCCTCGCTGGCGAGTGTGAAGCTGTGGACACACACCACGTTTCATACGCTCGACCATACAGACACACATATGCACGGCGCCTGCCTCTACCCCTGCTGTGCTGATGTTCGAAACCCAGTGGACTAGACAATTACATTATCAGTGCCTGCAGTCAAACACTGACTTCAACATCTCCTCTTGTTGTATTTGAATTAACCTAATTTCCCCAAGATTCGCAATGTTAATGCGATAACTATCCTTGTTACGTTTGGCCACGTGGAACGACAGCAAACTTTTCAAACACTGTCCTGACAACTCTT
This sequence comes from Schistocerca cancellata, assembly GCF_023864275.1. Taxonomy (NCBI): domain Eukaryota; kingdom Metazoa; phylum Arthropoda; class Insecta; order Orthoptera; family Acrididae; genus Schistocerca; species Schistocerca cancellata. The sequence goes on from NC_064636.1 coordinate 30,599,955, forward strand.
TATTTTAACAAACGACAAAACTGCAACAATTCGAGGAATTCCTGTTCTTGCTGCACTGCGCCTCAATTAGCTGGCCGCTTCCGCGGAAGACTGAATATCGGTTTGGCGGGAAGCACATAGCCACCTCACGTGTGGCACTATGCTTCAAGAAGTAGCATCCGTAATCTCCGATTTTTACACGGAATAAAGAGCTATGACCTGTGTTTCATCCAGTACAGATATCGACACAATATCGAGATAATAAGCGAGATGTACCAGAAAACGTTACTTGTAAATTCATAAAAGTGGGTCAGAGATTAACTTTCTGTCGTGTAAAATATCTTCGCCATTCGTAGAGTTTTAGATGTGACGACCGACATAGCCTGCATCCCTACTTTCATCCAACCCAAGGATTTTGGAATACGTTGGCCGCGTAGCGTGTGCGGTCGTTTGGCTTGAAATTCTCTCTTTGGAAAGAGACTGTCCAAGCATTCCTCAGCGCTCCGTCAGTGGGCAAACTGCAACGACTTTTGCTTCACGTGTGTCTGTCGTGGTCGGCAAGCACTTGCATCTTAAGCAGTACCGACAACTCACCACTGTCAACCCAGCCGTGAAAACGCGTATGCAGCTGTCGACACCTACTTTAGGGAATTTAGTTGTGTTCGATGCGCATCGCGTTCCACGATAGACAACCGGGCCGTCACAACATTGGCACTCGCGTCCTGTTTATTACGACCAACTCTCAAACCAAATCAAAAAATGGCTCTGAGCACTATGGGACTTAACTTCTAAGGTCAGCAGTCCCCTAGAACTTAGAACTACTTAAACCTAACTAACCTAAGGACATCACACACATCCATGCCCGAGGCAGGATTCGAACCTGCGACCGTAGCGGTCACGCGGTTCCAGACTGAAGCGCCTAGAACCGCACGGCCACATCGGCCGGCCAACTCTCAAACCCCACGTGTTCAGCCCATACTGTCGCCAGATCTTGCCCTTACACTCTCCTCACTAAGATGATACGTTTAGTGTTTTGAAAGATTCCTCCTGTTATCAAGTTTACGTGTTTAAAAAGCGTACTTTTTGTTCTGCTACAGCTTTAATAAACTTTTATAACGAATAAACTAGCCGGTCGTTTGGAACACGGCGGGTTACAAGTACCAAACCCACAAATTTCCATCGCCTCGTTTTCTACCACAACAATCGTATCGCGCAACTTCTGCTGCCAAAGTGTTAACTTTGTAGTTGCACCTTCATCCGCGATGCGGTGCTGCAATATCTTACACATTCCGGCCACGTATTAGTATTAAAGTTGCCTTGATGACGACCCAGAAGAAATATAAAATTAATATCTGCTTTTACCAAAAGTGTTCTCCACTCTCTGCTGCGGTTAAATAGTCCATACTAGAAAACTGTACTAGCCTTGGCGGGAATCGTACATGTACGTAATCTTTGAAAACTGTGACCCGACTACGGGAAACAAGAGTTATTCTGTTCTACTAGAATTAGTAATTCGTTAGTGATACAATGAATTTTTGTAGTAAAGCGTTTCCCGTACTCAGAACATTTCTATACTACGACTCTTGTTTCGTTCAGATCGATGCTTCGATGTAAACATCGAAACATCCAGCTGCTATTAAAGATTTGGAGCCAGTGCAGGTATGGTTATGGAGGCAGTATTTCGGTGCTTCAGTTTACTCAGAATTGGTAACATTTGAAGCCACCTTCTCTTCTGGTCAGGAGAAACTATAGCACCTCTTTGTTCCGACAGATTATACTTCACCGTTCCTGCATGTAGAACCACCACGAAAGAAAAAGAGTCGCTTCGTATCAGTGTATTTAACGACATCATTCGTTTCCGTGTATGTCATTCACCTCTCGCAATGTGTACTTCTTTGTCTCAGAATTAAGGAAGCGTCTCTAGTTAGTAACGGTAGCAAACTTTTCTCAACGGCTAAATCTCCGTTTTCAACCCGGAGGTCTCCCTACTAGCGAGACGATGAAGTGATTTGCCAACTCGGGTTACATCTTCTGTTTTTTTTTAATATACTTCCACTGCTTAGGGGAATAGACTGAAACAACATTCAGGCAAACACGACAAGAAATGTTACTTTTTTACGATGAAACTACACCTAGGAAAATCCTTCACCTCATCATCGTAATAGCAGTTCTTTCCAGTTTACCGCTCTGTAATACGTCAGTATTATGTAAATGGACAATTGCAATGACGCTGTGCTTATAAATTGCCGCGGAAACAGCTGTGGGCCGACAATTCCGTTACAACTGGGAACGGAGTTGCTCGCGACGGCATTCTTGCGTCAGACGCTGCCCGTGTTCTTGCGAGTTAAGCTTTACTTAAGGTGCTCCGGAAAGGCTCAAAATCATGAAAAGTTCAATTTTTACTTTTTTGCGTTTTCTGAATCTGCAGACTATTACCTTTTAATAGATATATAATTTATTCAATTCCGAAGACTACAACTATTTTTAAATTTTTTTTGAAATGTGTTTTACATGGGCGTGACCCACTGTGGCGCTGTTAAACTGCTGTCAAATGGTGTTATTATTAACGTCCGTGTTCATCAGGTCTGTCTCATGCAATAATGGAGGTGATAAAACCTATTTTCAGAGGCTTAGCGGCACCTGAACTGTTGAAAAAGTGTATTCATGGAAAAACTCAAAACCCCAATGAAAGTGTAAATAGTGTTATATGGTCGAGAATCCCAAAGACTGTATTTGTTGGAATAGAAACACTTCACTTTGGTGTGTATGATGCTGTTGCGACTTTCAATGATGGCAACATTGTAAGGTGCAAGGTATTTAGAAATATGGGAATGAAGATAGGTTCTAACATGGTACGAGCGATGCTTGCTTTAGACAAGGAACGCGTTCGGGCTGCAGACAGGGCTGTAAAGAGTCTAGAAATACAAGCAAGAGTAAACAGGAGGAGGGACAAGAAGAAGGCGGAGGAGGAGTTTGCAGAGGATGAAGATAATCCATCCTATGGACCCGGAACGCACTAAAAAGTTAATCCAATCTTTGTCGCTCGATTCCCAAAACTTTTATTTTCTCATACTAATTACATGTTTTCTAAGGATCTTCCAAACATATTTGTTTCAAACTTTCAGTAAATGTTACACAGTACCTTCTGCATAATTTAACACAGCCTTTTTCCAAAAAACTTTATATTTTTGAATATATAAATAAAAAATTGCAAAAAATGTTGTGAATTTTCATTACAATTGAAAAAAAATCATCTTTAATAACTGAACTAAAATTTTGTAAAATCCCTGTGTTAAGTTGTAGCCCATATTCCAATAAATAATCTGTAAAAAGTTCAACTTCCTACCTCAAATACTTTGTGAGGAAAGATGTAATTTATAAGCGTTATTTTAACATTGCAGGTATAGGGCGTTCCGGAGCCCCTTAACAGGTCTAGATTATTTTGAAAATGTCCATCGCCTTTTTTCCGGCACCGTATCACTATCCTCATGCTGCCAGAGAAGGTGTCGACATGTGCGACGCTGTTTCCCCACGTCGGGACGCAAATGATTCGACAAATTGCCCTGTACAACAGCACCTGTACAGCTTGAAATTATTTTTGCGAAATCTGATCTTTGCAGCCTCTCTGATAACAGAGAAATGTGAAGCCCCTTTTTTATGTAAAAGAATGTCTGTATTCCTCGATTTTTCGTTGATAACAGTACTCTAAAGATTTTTGCGTAAAACGCTTGGCGAAGTATTACACTTGGATGAAGCAAGTAGAATACTACGGAAAAAGTTATAAATATGGCTACAGAAGTCCGGCATCATAGGGCTGTAGTGACAGCTGAGTCGTCCGTGAAGTCTTAACGGCGGCCACAGCGGCCGAGGCGCGCCTACAGACGTGGCAGCAGCCCACACTGACGTGTGACGTCACACGGCACCCCTGTCTCCGTAGTCAAAGCGGGACGTGTTTCGCTGTATCTAATCATTTAATCGTCTTTATCGAGCACTTTTATATTCACACACCTTTCAACTCCAGTATATTTTCTCGGCATCAATACACTCGATTTAAACGCACTGTATAATACTTTTTTACGAGCAGTATGATCATAAACAATTTTACATTCAATTTTTGTCGGATACTTATTCACTAGCTGCCGCCTTTCCTCTTTCTACACACAGTAAGCATCAAGTAAATTACGTGTACCTTTCAAACTTGGCCCGCTTTTACCGGGTACATCTTTAGCAGTATTAGGTGCGAAACATATCTTTACAATTTATATGCAAAATGCGATCTTCCACGTATGAGACAGATGTCAGTCCGTATATCTGATTAAGAGAAACGTTGGAGTCCCTTCCTACTCAAGCTAGCGGATTAATGTCCGAAACTCCAAGCACAGCATGATTTTGCGTCTCCTGCCAGTTGTAAGATGCATTCCAGTACCGTGTCCCAATCACTGATCAGTTACGCCGATTTTAGTCTGTCCACACGGTGCCATATCTCCACCGACAAATTTCTGGATAGTCCTCCTGCGTAACAGAACTTGCCCGGCCTTTGCCTCCCGCTGCTGTTGATGGAGTTCAGACTTTCCGTTCCAAGATCCGCCAGACAGTCGGCCGATCGCAACACACTGATTCGCGACCGCTTTCTCTGAAGTCTGCCGCCGGTTGTTAGTTTAGCTCATTCTCCATTCAGGTAACGTTTCTTCCAGCGTCGCATCTGACGGCTGCTGACTCCTGTCACTCCATGCCACGAGTGGTGCCTCTTTACTGAAGAACTGAATAAAAAATCAATGCATCGTATTATTTTATGTACTTGAAAAGTGTACTTCATAGGGACTAGACTTGCACCTATCAGTGAAATCAAATGTTTCCTCTAAAAGTAAATAAATAAATAAATAAATAAATAAATATATATCTCCTGGTAGTGTTCGAATATGACGGAACATAGAATGTATTTATTTCGATTCTATTACAAAAAAAGTACAAAACATGAACTTATTTCATGTCTTAATATGCTACTACTTATTTGAAAGCGCTGACCAACGCTTTCCTGAGAACGAAGACAGTCTGAAATTTATTCTGCGCCTCCTGACTGCGTTATACGACATTCTCTGTCGCCGCAGTCTTGTCCGCTCACAGTATCTCATTTCACCTTCTTTCATACAGATAGGCTACAGCTTTACCTCGTGGCCCACAACAAGAGATTTCGATGTACAGATGTTCTGTTTCTATTTCTTGAAAGGGCGCGATTCCGATCGGAACCGGCGGTACCGAAAGACGCCTTCTTATGGCGGCCCGTGTTGCAGAAGTTAACTGCCAAAGAAATTACAGAGGACGCAGTGTTGTCGATGGCCGATAGATGGCAGTATTCGATTTGCGGTGTTACACTTTGATATAGGGAATAAGACGTTGAAACGGAATAAACAGCGCCAAAAAGAGTATGTCTGCGGACGCAGTTCTGCCACACAACGATCAAGGACCGTGTACATAACATGGACACGGAAACTCTGATATCTTTTTTATAGAAAATTATTAATGACGAACTCGAGAAATGTTAAGCTTAAAAATAAAGCATTTGTTTCTCTGTGTTTCCGCTTTGAAAAAGAAACGGTATGTTAATAACCGCTTTCATTGTGTCAAACAAAATATAAAACGTTCTTTAACAGTTCTACATACGGCTAACGAATCTGCTTTTCAGAAACCGGTCTGCCACTACCGCTTCCGGTTCGTCATGTGAACGACATCGTATCGATACCCGAAACCTGGTCACCGATGCCGGTCTTCGTACTATATTTTGAAGGGAAGGAACACCACCACAGCATTCCATTATTTTACCGTTTTAGTTAGTTGGATGGGGGGAGGGGAGCAAACAGCGACGCAATCTGTGCCATCGGGAAGGAAGTCGGCCGAGCCCTTTCAAAGGAACCATCTCGGCATTTGCCTGTAGCGATTCAGGAAAATACGGAAAACCCAAATCAGGATGGCCGGACAAGGGTTTGAACAGTCGTCGTCGCTCGTTCTCCCGTTTTAAGGACTTTCATTTTATACAAGAATAAGTACGGAGGTCCTGAGATTGTGCCCAGCACCCTTGTCACGTCATGTCTGGCGCGTGTAACGGTGCTGGGTGGCAAAACATCGCTCAGACACCACTGCTTGCGTTTGCCTTTCTTCACATCCGTCACTGAACGACTTCCAGACGAGATGCCCGCCTGCGTTCCGCCACGCCACTCGAACGCCGCCACGGGTTACACAAAGTCGGAAAACCAGCGTCGGACTCCCATTATGACACGGTACTGTCTCTGAATGCATTTAATCGCGCTTGCAAATCGTAGAAATATACAAGCTGAGTTTATCTTTTCCGTTTATTCTCCGTCTCCTGCGGCCCACAGGGCTTTGTCGCTGTCTCAGGGAGTGATTGTTACCGCTGGCGCTCCACAATATCGGCAGTTTAGAACTTTGTCGCGAATAATGGCGGTTTTATGAAGAAAATGAAAACGGAAAAAATTATAGTAAATGCACAACCACCAGTCAAACTTTACAATTTTCGGCGTTAGAAACGGGTAAACTTTTAAACGATAAATAACGTCTGTGGGGTACCCGTAACTGCATTTCGTCTGTATAAGACCACATTCAAAGTTAGGCCTTCCACACACAAACTCGCAAAAGTCATCGTTCTGTCGAATCGAAATTACGCGTCGTATTCTTCAGTGAAAAATGCCACTGACTTCCACTAATCACTTCTGGCGTCGTGCTTGCACAACAGTTCCACCTCCCTGCAGCAAACGATTGTGTGCTGTATTAAACACTGTCCGCATATTAAAGCATTTCAGTAAATCCGCAATAGTAGTGGACGATATATAAAAGATTATCGTCTTCTTACTTGTTAATTGTCATGTCGGCAGTCACATACGTTAGGTGAGCTTCGAGCACCGGTTTGTTAACATGGAGTGATAATGTTTTATTGCAGTGAAACAGCGGTTAAAACTCGAATGCAGACGTGGAAAGCGAATCGCAAAAGTCGTCATTCGTTCCAACAGAAACTACCCATCGTATTCTTCGCTTGAAAATGATACTAACTTATTTAAGCTACAGTAATTTCCATAATAGTTCTCTTTCAAATGCTAAATGTTTCGTAAACTCTTTATCGTGATTACTTCAGAGGTTTTCGTTTCTTCATCAATACGCAAACGAACAATTACAAAGACGTGAAAACAGACCTGTGCCGAAAATTCCGTTGCAAATGGGACCGGAGTGCATAACAGCGACATTGTTGTGACAGGCGCCGTATTAAACGTGAATAACAAACCGAGGTTCGGACGAATCTCTCCATCTTTCTGGGACCAGCCGACTGCAGCCGTGCTGGCAGAGAAGGTGTCGACGTCTGCGACGCTGCTTCCATCATGCCTGGAACGTCGTCACGTCTTGGAGATGCTCTGCAGCTTCTCGACGCTAAGACAATGACCGCCGTGTCAGTAGAAGTTACTGCTGCACATTCTCACCTCTGCGGCCTGTCTTTTCACGCAACAGACGTACCTCGGTTTTACCTGAATACATGTAAAGTGAAATAATATTCCCAAAAGACTACGGCGAATATTTAAATCTATTGCTAACTCTTTTTTCTCATTAAACATATTCACGTTTCGTAGTACCCTCTCTGTTTTCACATGTGTTTGTGGCCGTCGGCAAGCAAATGCACCAATAATAGTGCAGGAAACTCGCCGCCCTCAAACCAGCATTGGAGACGATTTTGCTTGCCTAGAAAGCTGCCTATGAAGGTTTACGTGTATTCTACAATCGACACAGCCTAGTCTGTTACTGGCCACACTAAGAAAATACATTTAGCACTCGAAAAGTTCCGTCGTTTTAGATAGTTAAGGAGTTTCAAGTGCATACTTTTTGTTTGGCTGTAGCTTTAGTACACTCTAAAATTATCTCAGGGGTGTTTATGTAACCGTATGCAACCCTGTCGCTTACATATAATTAATCTGGCCTAAACTTGTGTTTCATTAGCTGACTGCTTGAGATATTTTCCTTAATTTGGCATCTTCCATTGCGACGCGGTGCTGTGGCGCTTTACATATTGCAGCCACATATTAAAAGAGGGTTACAATCGTCGTGATGCTAATATAGAAAGAGAATTAGTTGTCGTCTATTTGTTGTGAAAGACAATCAATAGTTACTGTATCGGTTCTGCCTATGAAGGTTGTAATGTATACCGACTATTGTGGAACAGGGAGAAACAGAGACAGACAGAACGCTAAAAACTATCTGCTTTTCGAGCACATATGTGATTCGTACACGTTAACTGGCATAAGACAAATGTCACTGACTACATAGGAGCATTTCAGCACATTGCCCAGCTGATCTGGAGGCGAGTAACTCACACCGCAAAAATTCGCAACTGCGACTGCTTACCATCGCAGCTGTCTCCGCTCTCCTGCTGACTGGTGAATTATTCTTACCTTTGCGCCGAGAAAACTTCCTTGTCCACACTGACAACTGAAATTCAGTTCTCGTGTTACCGATTTCTTTAAAAGAAAACTAGTAACTTCGAATTCTCTTTTTATGCAGGTGTCTATTACAGAACAACCGTGACAAATGCTGGAAAGGAATAAATAAGATTTACTATTTGTTAGATCCGCGTTTGTCGACCTTTCTTCCGACTCTTTGGCACACCAACTTACGTGACACCCCTGCATCTGACCATTTTTCGTAGATGCAGAAAAGCGAACACATTATGTCCGTACAATACATCTTTTTATTATTATGCGTGTAATAATGATGAGCGATTTCTTACAAATTCAGCTATTCCAAGAAATGGTTTGGCGATAAATGTTGGTTGGTTGTTTGGGGAAGGAGACCAGACAGCGTGGTCATCGGTCTCATCGGATTAGGGAAGGATGGGGAAGGAAGTCGGCCGTGCCCTTTCAGAGGAACCATCCCGGCATTTGCCTGGAGTGATTTAGGAAAATCACGGAAAACCTAAATCAGGATGGCCGGACGCGGGATTGAACCGTCGTCCTCCCGAATGCGAGTCCAGTGTCTAACCACTGCGCCACCTCGCTCGGTTGGCGATAAATTTTTTTGTCGTCAAGATGTTTTATCTGCGGACCACGGGAACACAAAGGACTCCGCCCGAACACTCTTCGAAGGCACAACGGTTCCGACCGGCCGCCGTGTCGTCCGAGGCCCACAGGCACTGCTGGATGCAGGTAGGGATGGCCACGCGGAGAGCACCCCGCCAGTCCTGGTGACCTGTGTCGCCGCCTCTCACCCGAGTAGCTCCTCGACTGGCCTCACGAGGGCTGAGGGCGCCCCGCCTGCCAGCAGCACTCTGCAGACCCGGACAGTGACCCAGCCAGGTGCCAGCCCAGCCCGACAGCGCTTGACTCACGTGATCTGAGGGGAACCCGTGTCACCACTGCGGCGAGGCCGTTTGCTGGAAGATCAGAAGGCACTGAGGATCCTACGACACACCTGACGTGTATTTGTGTATATCGCGTCGCAGCGACTGAGTGTTGTCTAACCGCAGTCTAGAGTTAACAGGTTACTCCCACCACACTGGTGCCCGTTTTCCTTATGCACAGCGACGGCAGCGCCCCAAGCGGACGGTAACCTGCACTCCTGAAGACGATAAGGGATGAGAGTAGTAGTGTGTGTGTGATGACTTACAACACAGTTTTCACAAGAGGCAGCGTGTGTAGTGCAGTAAAAATCGGCATCAACTAAAAAACTACGCCGTATTTGTCTCTCTTTAGTTTGCTAAAGACCTCGGGAGGTACAGAGTGGTACATTGAGCGGGGTTTACACGGGCACGTATCGGTCGCGCACGTCGACTTACACACGTAAAGGTGCACGTGTGGGCACCTAAATTAGCACGTCGTAGCAACTGGCGCACGTAGAGATGATAACTGAAACCAGGTGTACCTAGTATCTTGGCTCGTTTTGACTTTATCCATTTAGCTTCCTTCGTGCAAAATTTGAACCCATTTATGCAAGCTAAAAGTACGGAAGCTGCACGTTTCAAAACATTCCCGGATAAACGTGTTTTCTGCATGTTATTGCACACAAAGTGCTATCGGTGCAACTACAAATGGCACCATTAGCTGTGCATTACTTTCATCGCAATTAAAATCTTTTGCAAAACGAATTAATCGCATTGCACAACTTGCCTGGGCGCCAGCTCGGGGTCGTGGTTCTAACCTCGCTTAATACATTACTCTGTAACGTAGCTGCAGTAAGACAGATGTCGAATGGCTACACAAATGGCCGCCGGTTCGAAGTAAACCAAAGGCAGTTAACCCTACGCAGCCAGCTCAGACAGGAACCGAGCACCAAAACCTCCCTCCCTCCCTCCCCCCACCCACACACACACTGTTACAGTGCTGCTGCGTTGTAACGATAAGTAGCCCGCGATGGGAGAAACAGTCTCGTAGCGAACGTCATTCAATGTTTACTGTCAGTCATAACAAAAAAGTTAAGCGAACTGTTGATTTGAAAGCAACTACGGCGATGGTACTAGTCCCACGTTACCCAGTATACGTATTGGGAAAAATGTTACTCCAATTCTATCCAGTTAATGAATTTTTCGCCCCTGTGTTTTGGACGGTGCGTCTTTTTCAGTAAGCATAAATTAAACTTCCTGCCAGATTAAAACTGTGTACCGAGACTCGAACTCGGTCCGCCACACAGTTTCAGTCTGCCAGGAAGTTTCATATCAGCGCTGACTCCGCTGCAGAGTGGAAATCTCAGTCTGGGAGCCAAAATTAGACGCACCTGTGCAACTGTGTTTTGTTAGTTTGCTGAGGATGACAAACAGATTCGCAGTGTGTCTCAAACTAACCGGTGCTCTTTCACCCTGCACTCAACACAGAGCATTTTCTTAGAGCAGGGTTGCCCAATCTGTGTCCTGTGAAACATTGGTGCTCCGCGAGGACAGAAAATGTGCTCCACGAAAAAATGCTTATAACATGGCGTTTTTTTCGTGAACACGCTGACGATATTAATTTTTGTTTCATTTTATATGATTACTGTGTTATTAGTCATGAGTTAAATTGAAGTAATCACTGAATAAAACAAATCCTTCTCAAAACAGACAAAACGAACAAGGCGTTCCGTAAAAGTGCCAGCATTCTCGAAGTGTTCCGTCAGAGGAAACATTTGGAAATCCCTTTGTTAGATGCGTACTCGATATTACGTTGCAACGTCTGTTCGACGCAGTGTGCGCCTTTATGCTGTATTCGGAGTAGATACCACCGAGACAAAGTACCTCACGTTTCCGAACACTTGCTGACAGGTTACTGCCAGTGCTTCAGACAGCAAGTAAACCATTTTATACACATGACTGACTGAGACACTCCTTTAAATAAAAATGACTTGGACCGAGCATGTGCACAATGCTCTTAGGTGAAATATGCCTTTAACGACATTTTTTTAAAAATTATATGATGTATTATTAGTTGTATGTAGTTCATATTACAACATTTATTAACACTGACAAAGGACGAAGCCGATACCAAACTCTCACTCTCACAAACGTTAGACAGATAATCAATAAACATGAAAAACAGCTCACAGTGAAAATTACACAATATTTACTGAAAAACCTGAAGTTCCCTGATGTGGATGTCTCATTCAACAGTGGATCTAGCTACGTGCGACTGCGGTGTCACTAAATAAGGAATGTTGCCTTCATTCCCCCTCATACTCTTTCCTGCTCTCATTTCATTCCAAATCACTAGTCAAGTCTTCCCCCCCTGTCTCACAACATCCAGACACAGTTCACTGTAACTCAGACGCGCCCCCCTCCACGGCTGCTCTGCCACGAGTCCGCTGCTCGGCGCCTGCCCCGCTGCCCCTCTGACGTCACAACTCCGGCGCTCCCCGCTGCCAGGCAGACTCTGGCCAAAGACTGCCCGTGGAGAATGAGAGACTCGAGACTGTCGTTTGGCGTCTCAGACACACATAGTACGTATAAAGTACTGAAATGCAAATGGCAAACTCACAGAAGGTCGGAAGAAGAGTTTTAAGGAAAATACTGGGGGCTAAAAGAAACGATAATGCTGAGTACAGCTTAAGACCAGACAGAGTGCTGTACTTGAAAACTGAAAAACTAACTGATGTAATGTGGAAGAGAAGACTACAGTTTTTTGGAGGTATATTCGGAATGGACAACAACAGACTAACCAAACGTATATTCACATTACTCTATAGCTACAAATCCTACCCCACATGGTTCATAGAGACTGAAAAGGACAAGGAAAACGCTGGAATTACAATAGACATAATAGAAAACAGAACACATTTCAGAAAGTCAGTACAAAAGGTAGAATTTCAGGAGGGGAAGAAAACAACTAGACGAGAGTGGACTCGACAAGAAAGGGAACAACACACTAAAAGGAGGAAGGAAATTTGGAAACTAAGGAAATCTAATACAATGAAGAGTAGCCAAAGCTGATTCATCGTACCCTCCAAATAGGTTATTCGAAAGAAGAAGAAGAAGGAGAAGAACAAACTTACAGTAGACCTATTTCACAATCTATTTCGCTATCCGACACCCTTTCCAGCCAGAATTTTGCACGAGGATGTTTACACATGTCAAAGATGGTACTGAAAAATTCGTCTGCGTAATACTACACGAAAATAGTAGTAAGCTAGGAAGTGGTACAGTATACTATAAAGAAATATATAGCGATAAAAGAATATGCAATATATACATGTTAAGTGCGTATATGCACTAAAAAGAAGTTTTTTAAGTAGCAGTGCTCTGTCGCTCATGAATTAATTTGCAAAAATCATCGTACATTTCGCGCTCAGCTGCACTCCAAATATAAAGCTGATTACACTGGTGCTCAGGTGTATTTAGAATGCGCTACATTTCGTTTGAAGGCAGTGTGCACAAGTTAAAGAAAAATGTCCACTACATTTGTGTGCCGTAGTTATAAAGTCATTAATTGTGGGAAAAAATGACACTGACGGCATTTTTCTTTGTCGTTATTTTGCGCAAAATGTCGTGAGACCGGCTGTGATTACGTCGTCTTCTTGTCGTAGCAAATGTGTATCGAAGCAATGTCTTTCCGTGGTTTTGGTACTCGAAGCTGCTGGCACGGGTGTACGCAGTACGCTGTGCAGACCATGCCGGAGTGTCTCCCAGCACTCACTCACAGCGCTGTGGCGTCTGACCAGGTGAGAGCGCCGCACCCTGACTGTGTGGGAGGCGGCCGAGGGCGGACTCGGTGGACGCTGCGCCTGTCCACAATGAACCCGGAGACGACCCAGAGCCAGACCGCTCACAAGAGGTACCTCCACGTCACTTCGACAAAATGTCTGTGAAGCCATCTAAAATCACGGTAATCGATTTGGCATGCCGTCGTAAAGAAAACGTCCATAATACGTCCAACTGTCTCCCAGTGCAGAGAATATCTCTACTCGAGTCCATCAATGTGCTGGTTTCACATATATTGTTACAATACAGTGAAAGAAAATAAATCTTTTACATTTATTTAAAACTACATAAATTATGGTGAATTCTCAGATTAAAAAACAAAGAATAACAAGCATTTCTTACGAATATTCAAATTACAATATACACTGCTGTGTCGGCAGTGACATGTCAGACAGAATAATCATAATGGAAATCGGTTTCACGCTGTGAGAGAAAAGAAACATTAAAATACAGTAACCACTACATGTACAATGCGTTGTGAGAGTATCAATAGGCAAACATTGCCGTCTGCCTTCTTACTGTTCACACGAGCATGCGTCTGCCACTCGTGTTGTTATGCAAGCGTACAATACTGATTTCTGCAGCGTGTATGTTTTTATATACTCGGATATACTCGTCCCATAAGGATACAGGCTAAAGGGAGGGAAAGGAATGGAATGTGAACAATATTTTACTGCTGTAGAGAGAAAAAAGAAATTATTACATATGCCTTTTGCCTCTGAGTCACAAAACATAAAGCAAACGAAAATGTGTTCACGAAACCTTAACCTATCCACGTGCCGATTACTTATAACTGGCCCAAATGCAAAATTTAAGTGGTATCAGGAAGAGTACTTAATATCTACGAAAAGGTAAAGTCAAGGTGCAGAACGAAAACAATTAAGAATTTATCTGTTTCCGATTCAGTCTATTATCTAGAGGCGAAAAAGAATGAGAAATGGTATTATCCTGTAAATGAGAAAAAAAATACACTAGCACAAGCAAAGTCAGAAATTCATCAAAGCAAGTGCATCGTAATAAGAGTCTTCAACCCTTCTCATTGCTGTTCACAAAAAATTGCATATTTTTGAAACAATGTGTTTATCTTCCTGTAAATTCGTAGCCTTGTATTATCGTTTTGCAACACCTTTTCTCAAACCATTAGAAGTACTACTCGTCAGAGATACACACCAAAACATAATCAACAAGGAATGCAACAAGAGGAAAATCATCACGTAGTCCGTGACAATCCCTAACATCAATATGCCACTTCATATCATAAATAACAAACGTCTGCATAATAATCATAGAAAGTTCGCTATTCTCACTTCCTATTATCTCATCGTATTCTCATTATAAAAATCTATAAATCATTGCTACACATGCTTCATCTATAATGAAGCCTTAAGTCTTCACTTCACATACGACACCTACAATAAAATTCCAACAGTGAATGAAGAAATCCTGCTTATATCTCAGTCTTTGAGTATCTCAGTGCAAGGCGCTTAAATTGAATATCTCCTCCGATTACTGACAGTACGTGTTATACCTGTGAAAAAATATATACTCTACCTGTTTTATCAGTACTGTCTGGAATCCGTTGTTGCATACTTCTGTACGTTAGCTTGTAAGAGAAAATGCTTTGCGACGCGCAAAATTCGATTTATTGTTTCTCGTGTTGCTTTTATCTTCTGTGATGCCTTTGTCATTGACGAAAAAAATCATTGCTGCCTTCTTTTACGTAATCTCTGCTTGTAAAATGATGTAGTGTAAAGATCGGGGTGAGTTATGTTAGAGCATGGCGTGATGTGTGCTCTGTTGTATCTATTACATAAAAATAATGACTGTGACAATTAACATACAAAGTGGCTTGTACTTATAGTACTGTATGAGAAAAAAATTTTATTTTCATGTACACTTACATGTCAGTGAAAGAAAACCTGTAGAAAAGGCTTAACTACTACTCGCAAACGCTTGACGTCATAAGAAAATGAAATACGTGTTCTCTGAACATAAGTGTTATATTTTGGTATGGTGTAGTCATCTCAAGGAAGAGTAGAAAGTCAAATAATTATACAATGAAAGGTTTTATATTGGCGAGGTGATGGAAACCTCTGGAAACTTTCGTTCTGAGTGTTTCAAGATTTACTACGTTCGGAAGTGGGATTCGTCGACCCCGAAATCGTCCGTTATGCAGGACTACAAATATTTGACACCTGTTCTTTGCTTTAGAAGACAAAGGGTGCGCTCGAACTAAAACTTTTTGTCCAACTTTGAATTTGCTATTGTGACTTACCTTCTTTATTAGCATTTTCCTTTTCTCAGCTGCCTTTTTTGTATTAGTAATTGCAATGTCAATCAATTCACGATGACGTAAACATTGTGACTTGGGGAAATAAACGAGTTCTTTTATTTTGTCTGGCGGAGTTTTATTCTTCAAAACTGAATGTGGCGAGAGCAAAGTTGAATCATTAGGAATTCTATTAACGCTGTGCTGAAATATCTGTCCCATTCAGTTTGTTGTTTGGTTCGTCTGTTGCTGCTTCACAAGTGTCTGCCTTGGCTTTGATTCTTCACCTGTATTGGCGAGAGCAAAAGATGTGTCGGTGAAAAATTGTGTATACCATTGTGTATTTTTTCTCTGCCTCGTGCTGACTGGGTGTTGTGTGATGTCCTTGGGTTAGTTAGGTTTAAGTAGTTCTAAGTTCTAGGGGACTGATGACCTGAGGTGTTAAGTCCCATGGTGCTCAGAGCCATTTGAACCATTGCGTGTTGTTTGTGTGTGGAAAAAGCTCCAATCCGTTAATTTCCTGTTCCTCGATGGAAATGCTGTTCTCAAACTCTAATGCAACTTGCTGGTTATTGTTGCATAGTAGAATAGAAGAGTCTTTAAAGCCCAAAATGGCTTCATCTTCTATCAAGAAATCCATACCCAGCATAACTTCCGTTATTAAATGTGGGATGATCAAAAACCCTGCATAAAATGTGTGGCCATGAAGAGTAAATTTCAAGTGTCCTCTAACTTTAGTCCTTTGTAACGGGATCGTAGAGCAAGAATTACTGGCATTGCGTTTATGACATGCTGCATCACAAAACAGTGTAACTGGAGAGCCGCAGTCAGCTGCTGCGGTGAAATTATGCGAGTCAGTTGGTACGTTTATAACCGGAGGGTACACATTCATTTGTTGCTGTTTCTTTGTCCTGCAATAGCGTGTGTCTTATGTCTGCCAACGAGATGATACGCTCTGTTACTGTGTTCCTATTGTAAAAATGTGCAAACTCGTTAAATCCTGAACTTTACTGTTAATCTCTTGAATTAAACAAAGTTGTCCCTGTGCTTCAGTGGTCTGCCAAATAATGTTGTTCATGAAATGGTCCCTGTGCGCTGATCATTTTCGTAGCAAACAGATCGTAAGCGAAGGCAGCACTCCTTGCAAAGACAGCACTCCGTGCGAGGGCAGCACTCCTTGCGAAGGCAGCACTCTGGGCAAACGCAGCAATCCCTGCGAAGGAAGCCCTACGTGCTAAGGCAGCATTTCTAGCGAAGGCAGCACTCCGAGCGAGGGCACCACCCCTTGCGATGGCAGCACTCCCTGCGAATACAGCACTCCTAGCGAAGGCAGCACTCCTAGCAAGGGCACCAATCCTAGCGACGGAAGCACTCCTAGCGAAGGCAGCACTCCCTGCAAAGGCAGCACTCCTAGCGAAGGCAGCACTCGTTGCGGAAGCAGAACTCCTTGCGAAGGCAGCACTCCTTGCGAAGGCAGCACTCCTTGCGACGGCAGCACTCCTTGCGAAGGCAGCACTCCTTGCGAAGGCAGCACTCCTTGCGAAGGCAGCACTCCTTGCGAAGGCAGCACTCCTTGCGAAAGCAGCACTCCTTAAGAAGGCAGCACTCCTTAAGAAGGCAGCACTCCTTAAGAAGGCAGCTCTCCTTGCGAAGGCAGCACTCCTTGTAATGGCAGCACTCCCTGCAAAGGCAGCACTCCTTGCGAAGGCAACACTCTATGCAAAGGCAGCAGTCCATGCGAGGGCAGCTCTCTGTGCGAAGGCAGCAATCCTAGCAAAGGCAGCACTCCCTGCGAAGGCAGCACTTCTAGCTTAGGCAGCACTCCGTGCGAAGGCAGCACTCCTTGGAGTATAAATGTAGATGTAGATGTAGACCCGTGTCTGTGTTTCGTGATATTGCCGGTCTCTCTTCCTTTATAGCTTACTCTCACAATTGTTAGAAAAGTAATTGACAGACCCCTACAGTGAAAATTAAACAATCTTTAATGAAAAATCTCAATTCCCCTCACATGGCTGTCTAATTCAACAATGAATCTAACTACGCGCGACTGCAGTGCCACCAAATAAAAAAATGTTTCCTTCATCCCAGCAGCGATGACCAACACGAGCACACCTTCCAGCGACACAGCTGCCCTGAGCGAAGACTGCGAGCGAATAATAATAAGCGAATCAGAAGTGTCTCTTAGCGTCTGAGACACGCGTAGTACGTACAAAATCCAGGAGTGCAAATAACAGACTCCCAGTAGACCTGTCCAGTGACAGGTTTGTCCTCTCGCTCTTTCTCGGCAGGTTAAGCTGTGTGTTGTGGCTGCCTCCGTTTACTCTGCCACCTGCTGGGCTTTAACTCCCAATAAAGATGAGCTACTGGAAAACTGGTGTTGACATATGGCCAAATAAGTACTTCCGTCTTTCATCTGGTAAGCGATTACATCTTATTAACGATTTTAATATTATATCCTGGAACCTCGAATGCTGTCTACAGATTCCTGTGTGAAATGTAGCAATGGGTTTGTTCGCCTTCTCTTTATCAGCAGGTTAATGAGCATCTTATGCGTGCCGCCACTTACTCTGCCATCGACTGCGTTTTATTTGCAAAGCTGGCTTTCAAATGTAGAGAAATGATTACGTCCTCCTTTACTCTGGTAAGTAATAACATCTGGCTACATTTTTAACATTACATTCTGCTATCTCAAATGCTGTCTACAGATTCCCTTATGAACTGCACTAATAGCATTGTTCTCCTGTTGTTTTTCAGCACATTTATGAAATTATTCTGGCTGCCACTATTTTCTCTGTCAACAACTGTGTTTCATTTGCAAAATGAAGATGCTCTGCCCGAAAGAACGCTTTTAAACACACACAAGTCAGTACCTCCGTCTTTCATTTGGCAAGTAATTACATCTGGTTAACATTTTTACTATTACGTTCTGTATATTAAAAGCATCACCTCGGTTCCGAGAGTTCCGGAAACTGTACATTTCCGCCCTTTTTATTGCTCACGAAAACCACACATTGCATGTTGTACCACCATACGCCGAGACCTTCAGAAGTGGTGGTCCAGATTGTCGCACTCCTAAACGGCGATTCGGCGTAGATCCCTCACAGTGGTTGGTGGGTCACGTCGTCCATAAAGAACCTTTCCAGTCTATGCCAGGTATGTCCGATAGGGTCCATGTCTGGAGAACACGCTGGCCACTCCAGTCGAGTGATGTCGTTATGCTGAAGGAAGGCATTCACAAGATGTGCACGACGGGGGCGCGAATTGTCGTCCATGAAGACGAATGCCTCGCCGATACGCCGCCGATGTTGTTGCACTGTCGGTCGGAGGACGGCAGTCACGTTTCGCACATCCGTTACGGCGCCTTCCGTGACAACCAGTGGCGTACGTCGGCCCCACATAATGCCACCCCAAAACAGCAGCGAACCTCCACCTTGCTGCACTCGCTGCACAGTGTGTCTGAGGCGTTCAGCCTGACCGGGTTGCCTCCAAACACCTCTCAGACGATTGTCCGGTTGAAGGCGTATGCGACACTCATCGGTGAAGAGAACGTGATGCCAATCCTGAGCGGTCCATTCGGCATGTTGTTGGGCCCATCTGTACCGCGCTGCACGGTGTCGTGGTTGCAAAGATGGACATCGCCAGGGATGTCTGGAGTGATGTTGCGCATCATGCAGCCTATTGCGCACAGTTTGAGTCGCAACACGACGTCCTGTGGCTGTACGAAAAGCACTATTCAACACGGTGGCGTTGCTGCCACGTTCCCTCCGAGCCATAATCCGTAGGTAGCGGTCATCCACTGAATTAGTAGTAGCCCTCGGGCGGCCTGAGCGAGGCATGTCATCGACACTTCCTGTCTCTCTGTGTCTCCTTCATGTCCGAACAACATCGCTTTGGTTCGCTCCGAGACGCCTGGACACTTCCCTTGTTGAGAGCCCTTCCTGGCACAAAGTAACAATGCGGACGCGATCGAACCGCGGTATTGGCCGTCTAGGCGTGGTTGAACTACAAACAACACGAGCCGTGTACCTCCTTCCTGGTGGAATGACTGGAACTTTTAATATTTTTTGTGGGATCTGCAATTTAAAAACCTCTCTCACACCGGCCTGATTTAGCTTCACTGATCAGGATAGCAAAAAACATTCGTATATTAAGGGAATTTTCATTGACAAAGCAGGCTTATCACATTCACACAGTTCAATACTGTTCTATCCTGATTAAATTGAGCTTAACTTAAATTCCATAAGGCAGTGAAGCAATTTCGAAGTCTCGGTGCGACGAAAATTGTCAGTCCATCTCCTGAAAACATTTGTAATAATTATTAACTTTCGGTGACCACATGGGGAAGACCGGAGACCTGCTGGTAAGACGGTGTTAGCCCATTTATTGAAAGTAATAAACTGGATATCTTGAGCGTACAAAACGGCAGGTTCCTCCAGTGTAAATCAGACGTTCCCCACTCATCCCGTGCAACACAGCGTAGTAAGCAGACACTGTCAATAGTAATCAGTTAAATAACACGCGAACACACTTACCTTAGTTTAGTTCGTGTATTAAATTCCTTCTCATACAGAATCTCATCAAGATGGCGACTAGCTCAACAATACACACATATACATCTTCGTTCTTTCAGGGCTGATGGGCAAGATCTGAATCCTCCTTTTCATAAGAGAAAACGTAGACAGCAGAGGAGCTATTCCATGGAGTAAATGCACGCTCCAAGGAATAATACAACTTGAAACTACTTTGCATTGATAATCATCGTATATTAGAGTTTGGGAATCGGTAAGATAAGAAGAGATATTTCGAGATATGTACTGAGTTATATAATTTATAAAATTTCTGAAAATATCGCGGAGAGACCGTTGAAAGAGACATTTCAAACTGATCAACTGTCAACCCGCTCCATCTAATTGGCGCTGCTCATGCATGGTTGTTTACATGTTTGGGTCGGTTTAGTGAGATCTCTGAACAGTCAAAGCGACCGTGTCTCTGATACAATATCCACAGTCGACGTCTGTCTTCAGGAGTTCTCGGAACCGGGGTGACGCAAAACTTTTTTTGATGTGTGTATTTTAAACAAAACATTTACTTCAAATCTACTGACCACATTTGCCTGCTTAGTCAGCTTCATACCTGTTATCGCCAATAGTGCGGAACGAAAGACTTGGTTTCAAATAAACTAACTGCCTCAACGGAAAAAAATTAATAGAAGCAAAGTTCTCCACAGATGTGACAGAAATAGCTTCATTAAGAGATTAATGATTGATTGTTAATAACGTGGAAATAATATAAAATCAGAAAATTGAAACTACTGACTTATTTTAGTCTTTCATTATTATGAGAATGTATATTAATTCAGTTGATGGCTGCCAGACACAGAAATCCGTTTTGTTTTCATTTGATGTGGAAGCTGGAAAGGAAGAGAGAGCGGCAATATCACGAAACATACACACGGGTCACATGGAGAATGACGCCCCACTGTAACTCAGCTTGCTCTGCGCATGCGCGAATCTGGCATTATTAAAAAGAAATTTCTGGGTAGCATCTGGCTGCTCGCTGCTACTGCTCATACGCGAATTCAGCTCAGACGGACGTAAGCAGTCGTAGCAAGACGAAAGGCCGCACAAAATTGTCGCCAGAAATAGAAAATACTTTTTTCGTTGCAGATGTGACACAGGCTGAACTTAATTTGTTATCAGCGTATGACGCGGAATGTACAAAGTAGCTGTTTAGCGGAAGAGTGGAACTGTTTTCTGGAAAACACTTCGATGGTTAATTCCGGTTGGGAATGGCGGTAGCTTTTTAGTTTCATTTCTTTCAGCTAAACACATAACTGCAAAGGAGAGGGATTTGCTTCCTGAAAGCGGAGGAAAAGCGTGACGCATTACAACTGTGACAACACTCGTGTTTCCATTTTTCCACATGTCGATGAGTCTGTCACTACTTTGTCTGTGGGTGACGTTGACCTTTGCACAAGTCCTGCACTTTCCAGCCGATTGACACAGACAACAATGGACATTGAGCCACCCACAGTGATAATGTGTATTACCCTGTATAGAAATGTGGGTGCAGATACTGACTGCAAATCCGCCTCTTCACGCCTCTCAATGAAAGCGTCCTTTTATCGCAAATTCAGAGACTGGTTTCATTGTTCACGGTAGACTCACTGTGAACAGCGGTCCTATTCTTTACATAGCAGACAAAATGTACCAACACCTAAATATGAATTATACAGTTTTAAGACCTTCTTCTCGGTACCTTCTTTATTATCTTTCTAGACGTGAATTTCTGCGATGTTTTGGATGCGGGTAGTCCAACTTCGTCAAGCACAAATTCTTTCGCTCCTTATATCATTAGCAATATCAGAAACCATGTCATGCAAGATGGTGTTTCTGTCACTGATTGACTTTTCTATTGCTTCATAGGAATAGGTCCAAAGTGTGTACATTAAACGTCGCGACTATTGACGACCGGATTTCACGTTATTCTGCATCTCCCTATTCATCGGATTGCTTTCCACCAGGGCTACCAGTATGTAAGCATTCCTTACCACACATTTCTCAGCACGTTGTTTCATCCCATACAGCAACACTTTCTGTAGTTGCGGCATGGAAATTTTAACTCTTAAATTTATTTCGGAAACATTTGCTGGTCATCTACGTCACTATCGTTGGCCGTTTCTTTACGAGAGTAACTGCCTACGATTTCTTCACTTCGGAGAACCAACAGTCGGTTTTGTAGAGCATTTCAGTCCCAACGAACCACATGCGGCACTATTCAAACCCTCATCTGAGAGGTTGACAACAATTTTGTTCTTCACACAGTCCTTACAGGTGTTTGCCTTTGATCCGTGTTTCGTTTTGATGCATTCAGTTGGCGCCAATCCTAAATCTCCGTAGCAAGCTGCGAAACATTCACGGCACTCCCTGTGACCTGTGTGGCGAGACTGAATGCGAAGAATTTTTTGAGCAGGAATTACGCTCATGAGGTGATGGTAAGGATTTATTCTCTGCTGGGCGTAGTGTAGCTGTGGCTGTGGATAAATGACGAAACGTGTAAGCAGTGGGCGTGGCGCGAATTGTGTACGACGTGAGATCGACTTAACGGCAGTACTTTGAGTTCTGGAGGACACGGTGTGTGTTTTGCCGTAACCTCTCACACCTCGCTACAGCCGGCAGCTGGGTACAGGAGTGGGCTGTGTCACCTCTACACAGGGTGTCCAGCACCACGGCGACGGTGTGGAAGATTGCGTGCGACGTGGTACGACATGTGTAATGCAGTTGCTACCGCAATATTGGGTATAAATAGCAGAGGACGCGAAAATACAAAACTAAAGCCAACAGGCGCTCGCCATCCAGAGTAGCTTAACTTGGGTCGGCAGACGAGAATCGGTGTATTCAAAGAGGTACGGCCGCGTGGGCGTCTCTCCACACATACAGAATTCACAACTGTCGGCCGAAACCGGGCAATATTTTATCCAAGGATGGCCTTCCTGCATTGTGTAGGATGCGGCAATGAAGTTACGTGTGTGAGTGGTGGTGAAGTGTTGGTCTGTCTCTGCTGTACTCCACTCCGTTCCACCCTCGATTTGATTCAGGAGATGATGCTGCCGCTAAACTGGAGGCCCACGCTTTTTGGATAATGCCCACAATGTAGAAATATCTCGTGTCGGCACTTAAATGAGAAATGGAAACGCGGTGTCCTATTTGCTGTGCCAATTTTCAAGTACTTTGGGTCATAAATCTGAATGAACCTGTGAATTTGATAAATGAACTCAATTTCTGTAGTATCGTTGTAATCATATTCGTTGTAGGTCTGTTGCGGACACCACGGGTGTTGCTTCCTTTCACGGCAGTGGCAGGCAGTGTGTGTGTCGGGCGGTCTGGCTGTGTACTCGGCCTGCCGTGTGCTGGAGGCAGCGTTAGACCAGGGGGACTTTGTACCGACATACTTCGAGTAATGGAAGCATGTCCGTATTTAACATACTTGTAACTGTGTAGTTTGTTATTGTTATGACACTGCGTATGGCTCAAGTTCGCAGCAGAAATTTTATGATGCAACGTTTTGTCTCATAAGTGAAAGAACTGTTATCAAAATAGTGTTTAGTGTTAGTACACCGTATACGGCCATTAGGTAGATGTAACTTGCTGAGATACAACTGCGAAATTACTGGTACATCGGGGGAAAATATCTTTCTAATATCGTGACATTAACTGGCAGCCGGACGCTGGTGTCTGCAATCACGGCTGAATTTTGAACTGTCGAGTAGAACTGGAGCTCGAATCGCCAAACAGTGTTGCAGATTTTATATGCTAAGTGACAATCCCGATTTAGTTTCGGCCTCCCCGTCGCGTGGCCGGTCTTTCTCTCTCTCTCTCTCTCCCTCTCTCTGCTCGCAGCGCGCCTACCGCCTGTTCCCGCCCTGCCCGCTGCTTCTGCGCATGCGCGGCCCTCGGCCGCATTCGCTGCCAACATTCCGCGTCGCGCCCCCACCTGCGAGTTTCCCCGCGGCGTAAATGTCGCCCCCTGAAGTTACTTGTACGTGGATAAAAGTGCCGTAAACGTGTTTGCCTAAACCATCAGACCGAATGTTTACGCAGGTTTTCGTAGAGAGTAACGCAGCATGTTACAGTTGTGGATCGCTTCCCACAAACAACTCTTTCTTTGAAACTTCCTGGCAGATTAAAACTGTGTGCCCGGCCGAGACTCGAACTCGGGACCTTTGCCTTTCGCGGGCAAGTGCTCTACCAACTGAGCTACCGAAGCACGACTCACGCCCGGTACTCACAGCTTTACTTCTGCCAGTACCTCGTCTCCTACCTTCCAAACTTTACAGAAGCTCTCCTGCGAACCTTGCAAAGGTCCCGAGTTCGAGTCTCGGTCGGGCACACAGTTTTAATCTGCCAGGAAGTTTCATATCAGCGCACACTCCGCTGCAGAGTGAAAATCTCATTCTGGAAACATCCCCCAGGCTGTGGCTAAGCCATGTCTCCGCAATATCCTTTCTTTCAGGAGTGCTAGTTCTGCAAGGTTCGCAGGAGAGCTTCTGTAAAGTTTGGAAGGTAGGAGACGAGGTACTGGCAGAAGTAAAGCTGTGAGTACCGGGCGTGAGTCGTGCTTCGGTAGCTCAGTTGGTAGAGCACTTGCCCGCGAAAGGCAAAGGTCCCGAGTTCGAGTCTCGGTCGGGCACACAGTTTTAATCTGCCAGGAAGTTTCATATCAGCGCACACTCCGCTGCAGAGTGAAAATCTCATTCTGGAACTCTTTCTTTGGCTCGAGTTCCATTGTTGACATTCGGATCTCTGACATTTCTGTACTGTTCTCTCGTGTTCCGGCGTGCGCCGAGGCGCACTTGTATGGAAATCAGTGGCCTTAAACTCATCGCTATGATCCTACAGCGTACTGTACGATGCTCTTCAACTCCTTCCATTGATACCCACGCTTTTAGTACTGCAGAGGAAATTTTGGTGCTGACTGCTCAGGTAGTCTGAAGCCTGTTTCTCGTCGCTCTTGCTAAGCAGAACGACCTTCCCACCTTTCTTTGTATTCCTGTTTACAGTCGTCTTCAGTGATGCTGTAACGGCCTTGTGATCGCCGATTCCCAGTTCTACCCTAACACATTCGAAAAGTTCGGGTCTCTCTGTTACCAGCAGGTCTAAGATGTTATCTTCACCAGTCGCTTCTCAGATTAATGGCTCGAGGTAGTTTTTGGGTAAAGCACTTGGATCAATTTATTATGATTCTCTGGCCCTACCACCATTCTTAGCCACGTCAGTCTTCCTGTATAGTTGGCAGGATAAAGTTTCCACCTAAAACTGTAACATGGACAGCAAATTCACGCGAAATATTCTCCAGCTTCCGCTGAAACTGTTGCGCCACTGTTGCTGCTGAGTCTATAGAAGCGTCCGATCACCACGTTTGATTTAGCTTTAACGCTTGCCTTGACACAAATCATTTTACATTCGGGATCTCCACTGATCTCTCTAATGCAATCCTACTTCTCACTGCTTTAAACACCAGCGGTCGAACTCTCTTTAAGACCTACGTTGCGACCGGAATTTAGAATCTCATTGCTACTGACTTCGCGTTTCACCCAGCTTTCCGTCCCTACTGCTGTGTGGACGTTGTTACCGCTTATAAGCGAGATTAGTTCTGAGAACTTTCCGTAGACGCTCCTGCAGTTAACTAATACCACGTTGAGACAGTGAGAGCAATTCAAGGCCAAGTTCTCCAGATTATGGCGTGCTGCATGCGTGACGGCGCTGGATCGGTTGCAATAAACACGTCACGAGTTGAGTGGATTCTGGGAGCAGTGGCCGCCCGACGTCGGTCTGTCGCCAAGGGACGAAAAACCAGACAGAGCTCTTAACAGGCGAGTAGTCCGAAGATATTTCTCGCACCGCCCCTGAGGACTAACCTGGCACGGCCTTTCACTTACCGAATATTCTAGAGTCCTCCGTTCCGAATCATTGATACGTGGGAAGTATGTCAGTACAAACGGCAGAATTTCAGCTCCGTTCTCGATTGGTTCCTGAGTTACAGTAAGCCTAGCGTGAGAATGAACCTTGTCCACTACAGTTGTGAAGGATCTTTTAGGAAGAGGAGGACAATGCAATTTCATAATCTCAATACAGTTCAACAGAACTGTATAAAAATTAAATTTTGAACGGAAGTACGTGAAGGATACGCTCGGCACTTCTGCTAATCGTAATGGGAACTGATACTTTGAGATGAAACTTATGAAAGCTGTTTACTCTTGTGGACGTGAAGTTTTTCACTCGATTTCAAACTTTTTTAAGAGAGTACAACACATTGGCGACTGGAACAGGAAAAGGCTGAAACACCTGTGGTACTCAGAGTATCCTCCGCCACACACCAGAATGCATCTGTGAAGATATCGTATCATTTCAGACGTTTCAGATCGGTAAATTGTTTCAGAAAGGTGTTATTTGTCAATTTTTAAGCAGTTTGACACAAACTCAGATCTGTTAAATTTTATGTTCACTTGGACTATAAATACAAAAACACTTTTGGTACAGTTATTGTTTGCAAGTCTACAGATAAAGATTAACAGTATCCAGGGCCAACATTTTAATCTGAGTCATTTGTTTTGTAGACAAGTAGCGTATATAAATTACATCGAAAACCGCCTGCGCTCTCGCAGGCGAATTGTTTCATGTACTGGCTAGCCTGGGTTTCGCATCGTGTAGCGTGTTCTTCACATACTTCTGTTCAAAATTTTATTTTTACACATTTCTGATGCTCTGCACTGAGATTTACATATTTCGGTATCAAAATAAATTTCAATAATTTCTCAGACACCAGACAGACACTTTAAACGACGAGTTTAAATAAATACGAACACGTTTCAAAAGATATCACTTTACTTTTATCACAACATATGTGCTGTGAATGGCGTTGTGTTTGGTGATGGGAAGAACGCAGACGGAGTTCTGGGCTGTTTCCCCTCTGCTGAAGCGTGCCGTACCGTTGCAGTGCGCCGGAGTAGCAGAGAACAACAGACGAAGGCCGTTAAAGGAGCGTTCCGAATTTTCGGCAGTCGCCGTTCTTCAGCACGCTCTAGCGCCGTCACCGCTCGCTGTCAGAAAATCAGACCTGATTGGTGAGTTTTGTAGAAGAGTTTGACTGCTGTAATTTTGTGCCGGGTTTTCAACTCCGAGAAACGCATAGTCTTCGTGAAACGAACGAAAATCTGAGAAAAGTGTGAAAATTTGTGAGATCTTTCGTTGTGAAGCCGATCTCCTACAATGCACCAAACACGAAATTTGGATTTAGCATCACAAAACACGTAATTATAGAACCGCTGAGAAATGATGTTCCGCAGTTTCGTTATGGGACTACCTCCAGTTTTCTGCGCTTCATTCAGTTGCAGAGGTGAAAACAGACATACACACAACGTTGTATTTTAAGAATCTGCCAAAGGAAAGAGGTCTAAAACTAAACTATGGAATATTTGTAGTTATTTAGCTCCATTACTTTGTAGATTTTCCATTTTCTTCGATGGCGGTGCACTCAACACCGATTATCGTAATTATTTTTCCACTTCAGCTCTAAGACATTTTTTTGCACAATCAGATATCCGTTGCGTCATTTGAATTACATTACAGTTACGAAATTACGGTTGAACCTTTCTTCACCTGATTGTTCTGTAGTCTCCTAGAGACTGTCGCAACCTGTAAGAACTGTTCCATAACTGGCAATGGGAGAAAAACGGAATACTTCCCTAATATCAGCCTTCACTGTGCAGCTGTCAGTAAACATATACAGGGCTGATAATATTTCGTAATGATTTTCTCATGTACGGTCTGGGCCGTGCAGCACTGCATTCAGACTCAGTTCTGGAAACATATTGTGCTGGAACAGCTGGAGGCTGTTAACCACAGACGTATCAGTAAAAACACGAAATGTAGAAATCACCCCAAAACCAATAACATAGCAGCAAACATTTCAAATATGAAACGATGTAAACAAAGCAAACATTTCAAATATCAAACGATGTAAACATTCATGGTGGCAAGGTGGACAATGTGTTTTGCATTACAGCACAGCACTGTAGCCATCAACGCAGCGCGCGAAATCACAGTAAATCCTCCAGTTCCTGCGTGGTGAGTCGTTTCAAGTATTTCACTCGTAGTGTGTAGGCGCGTCGCACCAGGGAGTGTGCTGACATGTGTAGTTGTAATTCATGAAAGGGTGTGTTGCTGTTGTGGCTTAGTGAAGCATAGTTATACTTGGAACCTTTCTCTCATTTGTCAGTCGTTAACTTCAGTTCCTCTTTTTCGGTTTTTGACAGTTCTGTCATTACACTAATACTAAATAGGTTGCAGAAGAAACGAACCTTCCGTTCTCAGAGGTAGGCCAACATATTTAATTACCATTGCCCACTGTCAGATAGCGTAATTGTTGGGATATATGTGAAAGTACATCACTTCAGAGGTTTCAAATCGGTAGATGATCTGAGACAGGTGTTACCTTGTGAGATTTGGAACAGTTTTAACACAAAGTTGGATGCGTAAAATTTTGTGTTCATTTGCTCTGTAATCACTGTAAAACTGCTGGTACAGTGATTCTTTGCGAGGTTGAAGATAAACATTAACAACATTCAGGGCCAACATTTTAACCTGAGTCATTTGTTTGCAATCAAATGGCACTTGTAAGTTTCATTGAAAACGCCATGCTCTCTCGCAGGCGAGTTGTTGGATGTGGTGGCTAGTCTGAATTTCGCATCGTGTAGCGTGTGCTTCACATGCTTCCGATCAAAATTTAATTTTAAAACAGTTCTGCTGCCCTGCTCTGAGATTAAGCTATTTACATATCAACATAAATTTTACCAGTTTCTCAGATACCAACCAGACATTTACATACACGAGTTTAAACAGGAACACGTTTCAGACTATTTGGCGTCCGGTTATTGAGCGATATGAGCAGTGAATTGCGGCGTCTTTGACGATGCGAGGATGGGGACGGAGTTCTGGGCTGTTTCCCCTCTGCTGTGCCGTTCCAGTGAGCCGCAGTAGCAGGCAGCACCAGGTGGAGGGCGTCAGGCGCGTGCCGAACTTTCGGCGAGATGCACAACATGGCCCTCTGTTACCTCCACTAAGAGCGTTTAATATCACGGCGGAGGCGTGTAAGATTGTGTCTGATACGGAAGTCATAGTTGCACACAGAGCAACGAAACGTCAGCTTACATGTGCCACATGTGGGGAAGACGTGGCAAAAAGAAGCACTCGAGTTAACTGCGATACTTCCCCATGACGTTTCTCCTCTGTCTCCAGTACAACTGCTGTTTCTAAGAAACTCATTTAAAATGAAAGTGGCAGCTATGGAAGGTTTTAAAAAGAAAATATCGGCAACGACAGGGTCTGTGTGGGTAGGTGCCACGCATCCATTTGCCGAGGATTTGCCAGGATTACAATGGGCGGTTGAACTTGCTAATAACCTGGACTGCGGGAGCAACACATTGAACTGAGGAGCAATCAGAAGTATTTGAAATTATTGGCTGCAATAAACATACGTAAAGTTGTACTTCAAACCGGAGAAACGTATGTTTCAAGTAGTAGTAGTAGTAAGAGTCTCGTGGAAGAATTAAATCAGCTGAGAAATGTTGGGATCCTATTTACGCAGGAAGTTGCGAAGTAGGAGAAAATATTGGAACATCACCTGAACTGAATGTAATGATTGATGACGGAGAGAAACGGCCCGGCAGAAGGAAACGCTTTGTTGATGAAGCATCAGGGGACTATTTAAACCAAAGCTCGAAGAACAGTTTTCAGCTAAATGTTTGCCACGTTATTACACAGCTGTAAGGAACTTTACTGTACCGTGTGCAGCCACACGCAACACGGAGACATTCCGTTTCCCGTGGAACTACGTAAGCGAAAACGATTCTCCGGTCCAAGAGCTTGTGGGAAACGACGAATCTTGCTACAGTGTAGACGTTAATAGCGAAGGTCTCGGAGAAGAAATTTTACTGTTGAAAAGATTCGTGAAGGCAATGTTGTGTCTGCGCCTTGTCAGTACTCTTTGTGAGTGAAGTGTGAGTGACGGCCTCACGGACTGTTCTGCCGTTTGCCTGCTGGCGCCTCACAAGCAGAGAGGCCGCTGGCAGCTGTGGCAGGAGCCACGGACTGGCGGGGAGCGGCGAGCTGCGGACACAGGGAGTGAAGTGAGGTGACAGCAGCTGAGTTGACAGGCGTATACACTCTCCACTGCACTTATTTACTCGATGTATGAGTGGAGGTAAGTGTAATTTTATTACCTGTAGCTCCACGACTTGCGTCACCGTCTCAGCTGTCCCGTTGTGACCGATGAGTGTGGAGACTCCTGTGCGACGTTGCGAAATTGCTTTCGTGTGCTGAAACTGGGGCCTCGGTGTTCTGTCTCCAATACGACTAGAATTACTTTGCTCGTTGCAATCTTTTACGTCAAGTAGAGACAACAGTACCAGATAGAGACGATTTCCTTCACATTTTGTATGCGTGTCATGTTGTGGTGTGATTGTGTTCAGTTAAATGTAGACTGACTGTATGGTTCCAGATGATAGTCGCATTATGTAGTGTGAATACCGCTACTAATATCTCATTGTTATTGAACACAACAGGCACGGTAGAGTAGAATGTTTGCTGAATATGGAGAAGTAAATCGAGTCTGATATCAGGAGCGAAAATTCTGGTGATAGAACTGATATAGCGTCAATCTCGGTATGTTGCAAATTAGAATAGTCTGATGCAGCACCTTGCTGACTGGTGTGAAATACTTTTCAGCGATCAGATATTATAGAGCAGTTGTGTTTGTTCACAATGAACTGATGACTTTTGCCATGTATAGTCTGGAAGTTTTACTCGAGACATTTTTGTTTAGAGGAGGATTGTCCGTTGTTACCTGAATTATTTTGCTGTTATCTGGCGTTGTCTGGGTTTTGCTACAACGTTCTTTAGAGTATTTGTGTGCTGTATGTTACTTGGTGAGGGCTGAAATTAGTGAGTCACAATAGGATTGAGTTTTTTGCATCTTTATTTAAAAACTTATGAATGTTACTCTCGTACAAACTCTTTCAGTTCTCCTGTTTTTTTGCACAGAGTTCGCTGGACTGTCTGCCTCATGACAGCATCTCCACCAGCCGCCTGTGCTTGTACCGCCTGGCGAGGTCCAGCGCTGTCCCCCAACCATCACGAGTTGTGGCCTCCCTGTCGGCACCCGCGGCGAGCAGCGCAGCCGCCACTTCTGCGCGGCCATTGAATGCCGCGTGATGCAGCGGCGTCCACCCACCGTCACTCCTGGCGTCCACCGCCGCCCCCGCCCCCACCAGCAGCCTCGCCGCCTCGACGTCTCCCCTGCGCGCTGCCCAGTGCAGGGCGGTCCGCCCCCACCCGCCCCTCGCCCCCACGTCTGCCCCAGCGGCGATCAGCGCCCTCAGCTGCCCCACTGCCCCCTCCTCAGCCGCCTGGACCAGCCTCCCGCCCTTCTCCTCTGCAGAGAGGCTCCTGCACAAAACACACAAACTGCCACTCTCTGCTACAGACACACAGCACACAGAACAAGGAAAACAGCCACACGAGGAAACAACTGTTGCGAATACAAATCTGTCCTGAAACAAACCTACCGTATTCCCCCTCCCACAGTACAAAACAGTGCGCAATTGTGTGGATGTATTAAATTACAGCAAATCTGTTCTATCCCCCTCATAAGAAAATCTTCATTCATCGTCCATTACAAATAGCATTATACAACGTCTGAAAGAATTTCATTACCACGTTTTGTCACACTCATTCCTCCGAGTCAGCTCCTCTGCTCTCGGGACGCTACACCTAACCAGTCGCTCACCTCCACCACAGGACAGGCTTCTTGCAGCTGACACTGGTCTCTGTCTGCAGCTTCACTGCCAGACGTCACACACAAGAAGAATCCCGTCTCCTGGTCTTCAAAGAGACACTTTCCTGCTATGCAGGCAAAAAAATTTCACTGCAGTTAACGGCAGTTTTCTTCATTCAGCCTCACCAAACACAGAAACTTTCTGACACACAGACAACAATTTATGCAAAACATGTGAGAGATAACAAACACCAAATCGGCAACACCACCCCCATAAAAAAACTGTGTGTGTGTGTGTGTGTGTGTGTGTGTGTGTGTGTGTGTGTGACATTTTATGGCCTCATAGCACACGATAGCACATGTTAAAAACATGTGCTATCATGCTCAAAATCATCTGAACTATCTCAGTTGTCGTCCATCTTAATGTTGTTGCGGCGTAAGGACTGTTCCATAAAGATTCTGGCGTGCAGCCGCATAAATTCAGTGGTTCGGTCCTCGGGTTTAAAAGAACGGACCCAGTGCGCCAGCGTCAGTCACTTCGGCTCACTCTGGAGATGGCGGGACGGTGTTCGGCCGAAACATTAGGAGAAGAGGCTGAGTTTATGCGGCTGCACGCCAGAAACTTTACGGAAAGATCTGAATTGTGTTTCGCCTGATTTGTGATCAGTCCACGTAACATTGTTCCTCTGCTCTCTTTTCGGTACAGTCTTTGCCTATACAAAATGTTCACTGCATGAGGCCACAAGAGACAACTGCTCTGTGCGACCATCAGTTTAGATGCAAATTAATAATTCGATAATGCAAATACCAGAAAAGGTGTTATTCGAGATTACACAGCCATTACGCTTCCAAATTCAAATGTATTGTAATAAATGAAACCTCAGAAAGCAGCATCCTCCTTTAAATGACACGACGAAAGTTTTCTTACTGCGCTACTATCCGGGAATGCAATCTAACAAGTAAAGACGAAATATCTCAAGTATGGTTTCAGTCAAAAGTAACAAACAGTGTGCAAGTTTAAACTCGAAATGATCTGCCATAAAGTTGTGTGTTTCCTGGAGATTCGAACGCAGCACTTAATCGAATGGTTCACTGAGCGCAATCAAACGTTAGAAATCGTTAGTTTTAACCAGCAACGAGATGACAAACTAAACCCAGGAGACGAAAGTGTTGTCTTATGGGCATTCGAAACCAACACCAATGGACACGGACCTCTGGTCACGCGTAGACGTTATATAATGATTTACAGGGTTATTACAAATGACTGAAGCGATTTCACAGCTCTACAATAACTTTGTTATTTGAGATATTTTCACAGTGCTTTGCACAAAGATACAAAAACTCAAAAAGTTTTTTTAGGCATTCACAAATGTTCGATATGTGCCCCTTTAGTGATTCGACAGACATCAAGCCGATAATCAAGTTCCTCCCACACTCGGCGCAGCATGTACACATCAATGAGTTCGAAAGCATCGTTGATGCGAGCTCGCAGTTCTGGCACGTTTCTCGGTAGAGGAGGTTTAAACAGTGAATCTTTCATAACCCCACAGAAAGAAATCGCATGGGGTTAAGTCGGGAGAGCGTGGAGGCCGTGACATGAATTGCTGATCACGATCTCCACCACGACCGATCCATCGGTTTTCCAATCTCCTGTTTAAGAAATGCCGAACATCGTGATGGAAGTGCGGTGGAGCACCATCCTGTTGAAAGATGAAGTCGGCGCTGTCGGTCTCCAGTTGTGGCGTGAGCCAATTTTCCAGCATGTTCAGATACACGTGTGCTGTAACGTTTTTTTCGCAGAAGAAAAAGGGGCCGTAAACTTTAAACCGTGAGATTGCACAAAACACGTTAACTTTTGGTGAATTGCGAATTTGCTGCACGAATGCGTGAGGATTCTCTACCGGCCAGATTCGCACATTGTGTCTGTTCACTTCACCACTAAGAAAAAATGTTGCTTCATCACTGAAAACAAGTTTCGCACTGAACGCATCCTCTTCCACGAGCTGTTGCAACCGCGCCGAAAATTCAAAGCGTTTGACTTTGTCATCGGGTGTCAGGGCTTGTAGCAATTGTAAACGGTAAGGCTTCTGCTTTAGCCTTTTCCGTAAGATTTTCCAAACCGTCGGCTGTGGTACGTTTAGCTCCCTGTTTGCTTTATTCGTCGACTTCCGCGGGCTACGCGTGAAACTTGCCCGCACGCGTTCAACCGTTTCTTCGCTCACTGCAGGCCGACCCGTTGATTTCCCCTTACAGAGGCATCCAGAAGCTTTAAACTGCGCATACCATCGCGGAATGGAGTTAGCAGTTGGTGGATCTTTGCTGAACTTCGTCCTCAAGTGTCGTTGCACTGTTATGACTGACTGATGTGAGATCATTTCAAGCACGACATACGCTTTCTCGGCTCCTGTCGCCATTTTGTCTCACTGCGCTCTGGAGCTCTCTGGCGGCAGAAAACTGAAGTGCGGCTTCAGCCGAACAAAACTTTATGAGTTTTTCTACGTATCTGTAGTGTGTTGTGACCATATGTCAATGAATGGAGCTACAGTGAATTTATGAAATCGCTTCAATCATTTGTAATAGCCCTGTACTTCATTAGCAGCGGAATGTGCGCATGTCTGTATTGTAAATACAATTATGAAAATTTTCTGCTGAGTAGGAATCGAACCCTGGACACACAGTTGTTGACTACATATAAAGACACGTTGACTGTACTATCATCTTTCACGAGTAGCTGTGAGTGGCATGTTTGAATCTGACATGATAGGACGAAAAGCTGCGTGTCTGACTAGGGAGTCTAATCCGGAACCCACCATTATTGTTGATAAAGCGCAGAAAGGCATTAAAAATCATAATAATATCTCACATGTATTTTGCTGTGCTCATGTTGCAACTTAAAGTGACATGCCAGGATTCGAACCCCACAGACATGTCTTTTGTGAACGTCTTTATAGCTTTGCAGGCAAGTGGAAACAATGAAGCAGTGGAAATGCATCATTACAAACTGATCAAACGCGACGAAAAGGGAGATCTGAGTGCTCCACCAATATTTTCTACATCTCAGGCTCTGGTAGAGTCAAGTCCCCTGTGACCTTGCACAGCGATTGGCTCATTCATAAAACAAAAAACAAAACAAAAAACTGGCATAAGAAAGGTGACCGGTGACAGAGTTTCGACCCGGCATGACCTCCTCCTCTGTCAGGGCACAGCCTGTACCGACTCTCCTCCAGGCTACCAGATGTGGGAGAGTTGCTACTTCTGTTGGATGAAAATGACTGCCGGATGTAAGAAACGAACCCAGAACTTCAGCATAGGTAGCTGGAACCATTTCAACTTTTTTAACTAGCAACCTTTATCACGAATTTAAATTCATGTAAGTTGCGGATTCGAACACACTACGTGCAGACTAGAAACTCGCGCCCTTAACCCCTTTTCTTTCATTTAATTTTTTAACCATTCCGGGGCCTGGCCACGACGCCTCCCGCCATACATGACTCCGAGTCACTCCGTTGTTTTCGTGGATTATTTATTTTTTTATTTTTAATACTTCATCCAGAAGACTGTCTGCACAGAAACTATGTCAGCTGCGGGCGACGGCTTCGAAGTTCGTGTTCACTCTGGTTGGCTTTCCAATTTCTTTCGCAGTATCTTATTCCTAATCCAATGCATAATTTTCCCGAGGTTTCTTTGCCATGTTGGTCTTCTCTTAACTCCGAGCAATCCACTCGCTGCAAGCTCCGTGCTGCCATTTTGGATGCTTCGGATAACGATGAATGTAACACAGAAAAGAAGAAATGAGGGCAGTCCCGTCTTCTGGTTACAACAAGTTGTGGCATACGGAATAAAGTAAAATAAAATGTACTAAGAAGTACCATGTCTTCTGTCGTGAGGACAAAATTTTCCTCCGAGATGCCTTCAACACGAAATAGGCTGCGCTTCTGATCCACTTATTTTAGTGTAGATTTCTGTTTCCTTAAAAATAAATGAATAACTCTGTAAAAAATAGTGTTAAAGACAAAAGAGGTTAAGCACGATTCATTATGTTGTTCTTGCGTTTACGTCTCTTTCTATTCAGTTTGCACACTATTTCACGTAACTATACGTACTAAAAAATTTTGCGAAGTTTCTCCTGCAGTTTGTCGCCTCTGCGATGCACACCCAGGGCGGCCGGAGTGGACGAGACGCGCCGACCCGTTGTCCGCTTGTGCCCGGCGTGCGTTTTGTTTTGCTTTGTTGTTTTGCTTCCTTCTGTTAGCAGGTGACACGTTGTTTGTCCTTTTAGCCACTTTACAGCATTTCTTTTTTCTAAATGACATGTCACCTTGATAGAATTCGAAGAATCGCCAGGCCAGATGTTGCAGTTAGTGTTGGCATTATCGCGGCCAACATTTGTCTGATAAGTCCCCGGAAATCCTCCACTCAGTGCTGACAAACCTGTCTTCTCTTGCTATCAGGTCCCAATTATCACGTGTTGGCGAATCACCAAGGTGGACTGCCTGAAGTTTCGCTTTGTTTGCTACTTTCCTGTTTACTGCCCTCTTCCGAGCAGGTTTCACACTTGTTGGTAGTTGAGGGGTGCTGATGTTTATCCAAATGACCTTCCATCTGTAGTGCAGCTACTTTTGTACAGCCACATTTCCGCATTCCTTTTCCGTTAATTGCACGTATATGTTCCTAACTTTTACCATATACGACGGGCGAACTCTGGTCAGAGTTTAACTGAGTTCGAATCAAAATTGTTCAAAATGATAAAAGCCGTGCATCTCTAGCTGGATTCAAGACAGTGGGAGTAATTTCGTCTGCTAAATGAGACACCAGGGTCGTATGTTTCTTCTTCCGCATCTCGTGCGTGGAACACACGAATACAGCTTGTGATATTCTCCCAACGTCTGAGAGATTGTGAGATTTAATCTCTCTTCCTCCCCCCCCCCCCCCCAGGGCCATTTCCTGCTGAAGGAGTCAGCGTGTCAAACTTTACCTTGAAAATGTTACCACGAGCTGACAGAAATCTTGCTGCTGTTTCACGTGGTTTGGGTAAAACCTTTGCTACACAGTTGACTTTAAAAACCACGTACATATTTGAAAAGTGTCCCTTTTGGATATCGTCAAGTCTTCTCGCCCTATGTTCTTTGGCGTTAGCTGGCAGACTGGCAAGGATGTTCCTAGAGTTTGCAGCTGTAGTACAATTTATATATAACTGTAGCTGATACCAAAAATTTCCATATGGGGCAACACAGTAAGGTCTCCCGTGTTTCGCAGAGATATTCCACGTGTGATTTAATGTTGCTCGGCTTCGCACCTGATGCAAGTTCGGATTTGCTGGTGACCTGCAGTGCCTTCTCCCAGTCGCTGTCGCCAACGATCACTACATCCACATCACCTGAGTATGCCCAACACACGATATTCTGGCGGTGTGTGCGCGCGTGTGCGCGCCTGAACGATAATTTGGAAAATATTTAGATTTCCCCACCATGTTATAATTCTGGGTGGAGATTTTAATTTGCCGGATATAGACTGGGAGACTCAAACGTTGATAACGGGTGGCAGGGACAAAGAATCCAGTGAAATTTTTTTAAGTGCTTTATCTGAAAACTACCTTGAGCAGTTAAACAGAGAACCAACTCCTGACGATATTAGACCTTCTGGTGA
Source organism: Schistocerca cancellata (assembly GCF_023864275.1). Classification (NCBI taxonomy): domain Eukaryota; kingdom Metazoa; phylum Arthropoda; class Insecta; order Orthoptera; family Acrididae; genus Schistocerca; species Schistocerca cancellata. Next base: position 30,637,391 of record NC_064636.1, read on the forward strand.
CAAACAGACTCGAACTATTTGAAACAGAACAGGGAATCAACCATCATAAACTGGTTACTGCATCGATGATTTCAGCCGTAAATAGAAATACTAAAAAAGGTAGGAAGATTTTTCTGTTTAGCAAAAGTGACAAAAAGCAGATTTCAGAGTACCTGACTGCTCAACACAAAAGTTTTGATTTAAGTACAGATAGTGTTGAGGATCAGTGGCCAAAGTTCAACATAAGAGGTGGAAAAGAGCCACCGTGGTACAACAACCGAGTTAGAAAACTGCTGCGGAAACAAAGGGAACTTCACAGCAAACACAAACATAGCCAACACCTTGCAGACAAACAAAAATTACGCGAAGCGAAATGTAGTGTGAGGAGGGCCATGCGAGAGGCGTTCAATGAATTCGAAAGTAAAGTTCTATGTACGGACTTGGCAGAAAATCCTAAGAAATTTTGGTCTTGTGTCAAAGCGGTAGGTGGACCAAAACAAAATGTCCAGACACTCTGCGACCAAAATGGTACTGAAACAGAGGATGACAGACTAAAGGCCGAAATACTAAATCTCTTTTTCCAAACTTGTTTCACAAAGGAAGAATGCACTGTAGTTCCTTCTCTAGATTGTCGCACAGATGACAAAATGGTAGATATCGAAATAAACGACAGAGGGATAGAGAAACAATTAAAATCGCTCAAAAGAGGAAAGGCCGCTGGACCTGATGGGATACCAGTTCGATTTTACACAGAGTACGCGAAGGAACTTGCCCCCCCTTCTTGCAGCGGTGTACCGTAGGTCTCTAGAAGAGCGTAGCGTTCCAAAGGATTGGAAAAGGGCACAGGTCATCGCCGTTTTCAAGAAGGGACGTCGAACAGATGTGCAGAACTATAGATCTATATCCCTAACGTCGATCAGTTGTAGAATTTTGGAATACATATTACGTTCGAGTATAATGAGTTTCTGGAAACTAGAAGTCCACGAGACTCAAGAGGTTCCCACGTAGATGCCGTGTTTCTTGACTTCCGCAAGGCGTTCGATACAGTTCCCCACAGTCGTTTGATGAACAAAGTAAGAGCATATGAACTATCAGACAAATTGTGTGACTGGATTGAAGAGTTCCTAGATAACAGAACGCAGCATGTCGTTCTCAAGGGAGAGAAGTCTTCCGAAGTAAGAGTGATTTCAGGTGTGCCGCAGGGGAGTGTTGTAGGACCGTTGCTGTTCACAATATACATAAATGAACTTGTGAATGACATCGGAAGTTCACTGAGGCTTTTTGCAGATGATGCTGTGGTGTATCGAGAGGCTGGAACGATGGAAAATTGTACTGAAATGCAGGAGGATCTGCAGCGAATTGATGCATGGTGTAGGGAATGGCAATCGAATCTCAATGCAGACAAGTGTAAAGTGCTGCTAATACACAGAAAGGAAGATCCCATATTATTTAGCTACAATATAGCAACTCAGGAACTGGAAGCAGTTAATTCCGTAAATTATCTGGGAGTACGCATTAGGAGTGATTTAAAATGGAATAATCATATAAAGTTGATCGTCGATAAAGCAGATGCCAGACTGAGATTCATTGGAAGAATCCTAAGGAAATGCAATCCGAAAACAAAGGAAGTAGGTTACAGTACGCTTGTTCGCCCACTGCTCGAATACTGGTCAGCAGTGTGGGATCCGTACCAGATAGGGTTGATAGAAGAGAGAGAGAAGATCCAACGGAGAGCAGCGCGCTTCGTTACAGGATCATTTAGTAATCGCGAAAGCGTTACGGAGATGATAGATAAACTCCAGTGGAAGACTCTGCAGGAGAGACGCTCAGTAGCTCGGTACGGGCTTTTGTTGAAGTTTTGAGAACATTCCTTCACCGAGGAGTCAAACAGTATATTGCTCCCTCCTACGTCTTGTGAAGAGACGGTGAGGATAAAATGAGAGGTTAGAGCCCACACAGAGACATACCGACAATCCTCCTTTCCACGAACAATACCAGACTGGAATAGGAGGGAGAACCGATAGAGGTACTCACGGTACCCTCCGCCACATCATCCAACTTAAAACTAACTTACGCTAAGGTCGACACACACGCCCATACCACAGGGAGGACTCGAACCTCTGACGGGGTCAGCCGCGCAGTCCGCGCGGCGAACGGTGGAAAGTATCAACACCAAGGCATAAGACGTGACGAAAAGGGAGATCCGAGTTCGAATCTCAGTCCAGCACCGATATTTTGCACATCTCATGCCGAAATAAAATAAGAATCAGCTGCCCAGTGATCTTGCACGATCAGTGGCACATTCATCAAAAAACACTCTCGCGTAAGGAAGCATACTGGTGACTGACTTTCAACCTGGCATGGTTAGGCCTCTGTCAGGGCCCACCCTATAAGGACTCTCGCGCAACAAGTGGCCAAGTGACGTCTCGTATGTCCGTTTGGAAATTTCGACGTGTTATTCCGATCCGAGGTTAAACACGTCGACTGAAGAAGTTGCTGGCTCCTCTGGAATAGGAGAAGAAATTCCTGAAGAGTCCGTTCATAGTGACCTATCAAAATTGCGATTGAAGGGCGCAGTGGTGTATTATGAAAAGCTGTTGACAGAAAATAATTTAATTGCATCGACATCTTCGGAAGAAATCTGTCACGATGCTATGTTATTGGCCGGAGAACTTTATACACTGGAACTTTTGGGCGCAAAAACATTCGCAACTGAAGAGGAATTAATTCACGCTCATGAGGATTGCGAAGAATGTGAGGAGAACGACGAACAGTTTGAAGTGCCACAAAATGATTCGTCTCCAGACGAATATAAACAGTCACCGAAAAGATTTAAAGGTAACATGATTCCCTTTGCCTACAAAGTCAAAGTCGTGAATATTGCTAAAGCGCACCTCACGTGGTCCTTGGCGACATTGCAAAAAAAGCCAATTGATGCGAAAAGAATATCTTTGACAATGGAAGACAAATTTATCCATTCGCGTACCACCACTTTTAAAATCTGAGGCGATAGATTCGTGGACCTACGACCGTTTTGTGGAAGCAAGACAGCAACATCAGCAAGTTGCGACAATGGACATTAGCTGCGGCTGCACAATTCGTCGATTTCAAATTCAAGGCGTCTGATCGATAGGTCACGGCATTTAAACAGAAGCACAGAATTTCACAACGCAAGCTCACGAAACTGGTTTCGAAAAAAGAAGCGGCGTCAATGGAGGCCATCCAGGCGTCTGCGGATACCTTTCGTCGGCAGACGTGCCGGTTAATCCCTCAATACCACGACGAGGATTATGCGATAAATACTGACCAAACAGGTAAATACATGTTTTGTGCGTACAAAATGTTTTTACCGATGTAAAATATATCAATTCAAATTTAATTATAGAAAAATATATTTACATACACATTCGAATATTGTTTAATATTAAAAACACTATTGTTTTAGGATACCAATATCAATCTCACTGAAAAAGTAAGTAAAACAGTTTTCGTGAAAAAGTCGGATTTGAATGAAGTGACGCATTCGTACACCGCACAATATTCAATAACATTATCCGGAAAACTGCTCCCACATGTCTTCATATGCTTACAAGAAGCGACCGGTCATTTCGGACCTCGTATTCACTAATTAATAGATGGCTATGGCAGTACTTATACGAACGTCATCGTAACATCATCGCAGTCCGGAAAAGGAACAACAGTTTTATACATGGTTTTTTTCCGCAAATGTTTAAAATCTTTCGTCGGGGAGAGTAAATATTTGCTTCTCATTGACTCTTGGGGAGGTCAAACGATTCCGGAGATATATGATGCAATTTTTCAAGATGACGGAAATATGCCAACTTGGTCTCTGAAAGTCATACCTCAAAAATGCACTTCTTTGGTGCAACCTTGTGATGTTTACTTTTACAGGCAAGTTAAAAATTTCGTAAACCGCTTGCAAAATAGCAGCGCATTGTAACAGGAGAATCGTGAAATTAATTCCCGGGAAGATTGCATCAAAATTCATTCTATAATTCTCCATCAATCATCGTCACCAATATTCCGAGACATGATTCAGTATGACTGGTTTGCCTCAAAATTATCAGAAACTAGAAACAATTTCGTAAATATTAATGGGGCATGTTTTTGTACAGATTTATTGCGAACGCCCGTTTTTATATGTTGCGCAAGATGTCGCAAAAATTACTGCTTTGTTTGTTTTTACGATAATTACCACTGCGGTTCTTGTTTATAATTATTATATGTATAAAAATAGAATTTTTCCCAATCGACTTTGTTATTCTGATTAAAAAACCAATGTTTCTCCTCATATACTTTACAATGGAAAATGGAAAACCCACCGCCATGATTTGTGTTGTTGGACAAAAAGAAAGAAATGACATAGATGAGGTGACAGATAATTGCAGTCATAAATTACAGTGATCGAAGAATGAGTCTTTAGCAGTAGCACACATTTAGCACCTTCACTGTCACCTTCAGCTGGCGGCAGTTCAGCACGCACATTTTCCTCTTCTGCAGCCTGAGGTTCCTCATCATAATTTCCCGGACCCAAATTAATCATTCAGTAAATCCTTGACGTGTGTTCCTTCCAGGGTAAATTATGTGGACAGAGGAGCAGTCCCGAACAGCGACATCGCAAAATCCTTCACTGCCTTGTTATGTTTGTCAGTTCCAGCCTTCTAAACGCATCCTTGGGGAGTTCAAGATCTTCCTTCGTATCAGACACCAGATGTTTGGCGTCACATTCTTGTATCTGCTGTACTACTGATTTATTTTTCATGTGCGACTTGCAGGTGAGGTTGGGAACGTGAACCCAACCCATTCCCTCTCTACTAGGAATCCAGTTCCTAACCAATACCCATTCTTTTGAAGACAATTCGGAGCATGTTGCCACATTTCTTATTGTGATTCTGATATTTCAGTATTTTCTCGAATTCATTTTCCGTATTTTCATGCTTCCGTCTTTCAGCTAAAATCACCTTTGCTGTAACTTTTTTGGAGTTTAAAAGCTTTTTGCTGAGATAACTTAGTTCAACATTATACTCCCGAATGTGTTTTAGCTTAAAACTTATTTTTTGTATATTTATCGGCGGCTCTACACTTTCTGGCCTGACAATGTCTTATAGTTTCGCTGTAGTGCACCCTGGATCGTTACACATTATGCCCCACGTTCGTTTAACATACAATGCCATCGCTTTAAACTTTATGTCAGACCCATTACTCCATTGCTTGGATCCAAAACTGCTGTCTTCACCGGCACTCGAAACAATTCCCCTATCCACAAGAACTTTGCTGAAGTGGACATGATCGCCTTCTCCACCATTGATGGAATGGGGAGAACCTGTGCTATGTAGTAGGCATTGGATAAAATATACGTGTTGATGAACAGTATTCTCTTGAACTGGTCTATGCTACGTTGACAGTTTTCAATCAAAGCTCCCTTGATTTTTCTTGCCACCTCCCGCCAACTTATTGCGATCATTTGTAAAAGGGAAGTTGTCAATGCTATTCCAAGGGCTTTGCTTTCATTACCATGGTTCGCCCACTCAATGCGCAAGTTAGCAAGCCGCTTTATATCTAGAAATTTACTTTTGTTTTCATTTACCCTCGGCACCTGATGCGGAACAGTATTTTGCAAGTACCATCTCTAGTTGCGTCACATCTGTTTGGTCTCTGATGATTACGCCTGCATCGTCAGCGTAAGCGCCTACCACGGTCATGGTAATGCCTGTCAGCCTGTGCTGTGGCTGTCTCAAGAAAGGTTCCAGCGGTATGTCGAACAGGAGCATGGATAAGGGGCTTCCTTGGGTAGCACCCCTTTTTATGTCAATTTGTTTTGTCAGTTGACAGCTAACGGAGATTTGTGCAGGAACACCCATTGTCACGTTCTTGAGGATGTCGAAGGTTCTTGGCAGGAAGTCCATTCGACGCATTGTCTCTATCAGGTATTTGTGATTAATTTGATCAAATGCCTTATGGACGTCTATGAAAAGCAGTCCACATTTTATGTTACTTGCCTGCGCTAACGCAATGACATCGCGACACAAAGCCGCAGTTTGTAAAATCGTCCTTCTGAAAGCACAAGTCTGCTGTTGGCCTATGACGTCAGCGGTGCATGGTGTAAAGCGCTTGTTAATTACTCGAGCTATAATTTTATAATCCGAATTTAAAAGCGAAATCGGCCGTAGGTTGTTTATTTTTTTGCAGCCTCTGTTCTTCGGGATCAACACGATTTTGCATTGTTTCAACTCTGCAGGCACTGGCTTCCCCTGTAAGACTTCACTGACAATTTCGGTGAACTTTCTCCTATTAGGGTCCAAAAACGTTTATAGAATTCAATGGGCAGTCTGTCAGGTCCTGGAGATTTCCTAGCGGGGGAGCTGCACACGATTTCTAATACATCTTCCTTGGTGATGTCCGAAGAAATCTCGCGATATTCGTGGAAGATATGCACCAAAGAGCTCATCGTATTCTTCTTCGTTTGTTTCCCCTGACGCATACATACGTTCATAACACGCTGAGATCTCTCTGTTTCCTTCTGGGTGGTGAATATGGTACCATCGTCGATCTGAAGTTCATCCACGAAACTACTTCTATTCTTGGCGTGTCTGACAAGGTGGTACAGTGCAGCAGTCTCATCTTCAGTGACTGACTCTGCTTTGCTTTTCATTTCAAGTCCCTCCAGTTTCTTACGTTTCAGACTTGATAATTTTGCTTTTATTTGCTTGATGTCTTTTAATCTTGTAGGAATTGCATCTGTCTGATCGTAGAGTTCCCTTAGCACGCTGTAGTAGAATTCTACAGTCTGTTTCCTTTCTCTGGCCATATCTATACTGAAAGATATTAAAACTTTCCTTAACTTCGGTTTCGCTCGTTGGGTCCACCATTCTATCACACTTGGAAAGTTGTTCAGTGAATGGAGACATTTGCCAAGCTCTGGTTAGGGCATCTTCTAAGTCTTCTTCTGATAATAACGAAATATTTAGATTCCACTGGCTTCTTACTCTTCTGGTAGGTTGTGGTGTTAAATTTACGCAGGTCAACAACACACTGTCATCGGAAAAACTAACGGGAACAGCTTCTGTTTTCAGTACTTTATCTGCTAAATTTTCCGTTACGTAAATTCTGTCAATTCTACTACATTAATTCGCAACAATGAGTGAAGTTCACCATTGTTGGTTATTTTATTTCCCACGCATATTTTAAATCAACAACGAGATGTCTCAAGTCTCGTGAGTAATTGAAGTTGGGGATTTGATCCTTTCGACTCAATACACAATTAAAATTTCCCCCTATTAAGTTGGAGGGGGTGTTTCCTCAGTAAAGAAATGACGCTTTCAATAAAGAATGTGGCTCTTGCAGCTTTATTACTGCTGCCAGAAGGAGCATATGAACTGACTATAGTGACTCCTGCTACGTTTATTCCAATACCTCATCCCGATTCTAATTTATCAACGTTATGTACGGGGATGCCTTCTCTAACTAAAGTGGCTGTGCAACACTCGTTTCAGTGGAAATATTGTAAAAATCGACGTAACTGGACAAATTTAATTGTGGGAATACCACTTCCTGTAGGAGAGCAATATCCGTCGCTGACTCATACAGAAACTGTTTCAGAGCAGCTATTTTAACATCCGACTGTATCCTATTAATGTTTAGCGTGGTAATCGTATATGACTAACATAGGGGAGTGACCTTTTTTCCCGCTAGTCTATCATTTGATGCCACTCCATGCCGGATACTTCCTGAGAATCTGACTGGAGACCACCGTCCCGGTTTGCATTACAACCTTTCTTTATACTTTTCTTGCGATTTGCATTGACTCTGGCCTCCACCGAATGTCTGCTCCGCCCACCCCCTGAGCAGTTTTCCACTGAGGGCGGTGTCGGTGGATCTGAGGGGCAGTCGTGTGCCACCATCTCGTCTCGTCTGCCAAAGGCGGCGCACACGCAGTTTGCGAACGTTCTTCCAACGCCCCGTCACTTCTATGATCACTTTCGTTTGCTGTTTGTGTGTTATTGCTGTAAAACTCCGCTTCTTCGTCTTGGGATTTGGGCTCTGACGTCTCCTGTTGTTGACAATCACTCGCTACCTCGTCACGTTTGCTTTCAGTTGCATCTGCGAGTGAATCTGTCTGCTCTGGTCGACGTACGGCTACTGCAGCGCGGGGCTGTGGCGTCACGAAGACGAGCGCATTGCCATCTACCGGCGCGCCCAGCGCTACAGAGTGGGGCTGTAGTGTCACTTTGACCTGTTCCGGTGATGGTGGCGGGTTCGATTTGTCTACTGATGCACTTGATTCAAGAGTTTGAATCTATGCTGACAATATTGTCTGAAACAGTAGTTCCCAGTACTGTTTTCTGAATGTCACCTACAGCTTTCAGCGACAGGCTGATATCTTCTCCATCTGTGCTACTGCCGCTACAAGTTCGACGTCTCTTGTTAGTGGCTATACTACTTTTTCCAGCCGGATTGTCTACAGTGTCTTTCCTGAGTAAAGGTGGAAATGCTTCAAGAGTATTTTGTGGCCTATCGTCCACATTTCCCGTAATGCTGGAAAGGTCACCACCCGTCATTGATTTTCGGTCACAAGGTTAGCCAGTGATGACCTTTCAGGCTGTTGTAAATTATTCTGCAATATAAACACTTTTTTGGACCGTTTTGCCGGATATGCCCACTTTCATTCATGACAAGTCAAAGTCTGCGCTTTGTAGCCACAAACCAAAATATGAGATGGAATGTTTTGTTTGACATGCATATCGACAGAACAAACGCCACTAAAGCATCACTATCTATGCTGGCTGGACCATCGTTCATTACAAATTTGCCTGATGTCACCTTATTTAGATAATACGTCTTTTAAGTAGCAGTTTTCTACCTCAGGGGGCAAATTAAATTCTCTGACTTGTTTATAATCAACATCTGCATTTGAAATGGTAACTCTACTCACCGAATTATCGCGATGGCGGAATTCGGCTTTTCCTTCAAATTTCTGCAAAATCCGTTTCAGCACCAACGAGGAAAGCAACTTCACAAAAAAGCAGTATTGCTCCAAGTTATAATAAGCAGTGTGCGTCTGGTCCGAAGTAACGCCAATAACGTCAACGATCCAGTCACGAGTTTCCAGTTAACTTGGCTGAACATTACGGCCTGCTTTGTCAAATCCAAATCTTGGGGTAAGCTTTCTGAGAAACGTGGTTGCCATGTCAGCAGTTAACAGCTCGGGAAAACAAGGAAACTAAAATGCTGCATCACCAGAATCAATTTTATACAACATTGTAACGCAGAGACTGAACGTAAAGTCTTAAAACCCAAACAGAAGCGCCACAGCGCGCCCGCTCAGGACGGCCGGAAAAGCCGCTATTCTGGTCCCAGACAAACGAAACTTTTGTGTAATTGCTTGTCGAAAGGCTATGAACGATAATGGACACCGCCCAAAGCACAACTGTCCGTAATATAAATATATTTTTAAATTATTTAGCAGTGCGAACCAAACTGCGATCTCTGTTTACGTTGCTAAGCAGAGATACGATCTACGATACAGGAGTTCACTTATGTCGCTTTGAGTACTAAAAGCTTAACGGAATTGCCCATTGCTCTGCTTCTTTCGATGCGTTGTATTTACATTTGACTTTTTTCCCTGGAAGGGTAATCGGAACTTTGCGTCAATGACAGAGTTACCGCCACAATCTTATCTTTACGGAATTTACTTGCGTTATTGCAGTGCCTGTAGTATTCCGAATTACGATGCAAAGTTCCTGTGCACCTCCGAAGGAACGGGCGAAGCGGTGACTACAGGTGCTATGAAATACGAGAAACGCTTCCGCAGTCGCGAATACGGACAACCATCAGATGTACAGTGGAATGACGACAGTGAAAGTTTGTGTCGGACCGGGACTCGAAGCCGTGTTTCCCGCTTATCGCGACCGGTCGCAATATCGTATTTATTCGCCGACATCAGGCAAACGACTTCCAGGTAAAATGCCTCACCTGTACAGATGTACGGGCACACGCTGTAGCCGCCGTAGTGCCTGTTCCACTGGAGACGCAAGCATATGCAGCGGAACTTCGCACTGTGATTCGGAATAACACGGGCTCTGCAATGTCGTATTCAGTATATTGTACAACAAGTACGTTTAGGTGAAACTTACACCAGTTGTCTTAGTAACGTTACTGGAACCTGAATAAGCGTTACTAATCCGTACAAATATAAAAATACCAGTTATTGCTATTATATACGCGTGCCCTAATTGCTTTGTACATTAGCATTTGCAACGACAGAGTCCAATGTTATTTACACTAATGGGAAACATCTAATATTTTCTGGAATGAAACATTTTGTGAAGATCACATCAACAGCTATAAATTGTTTGCAGGCACGTGTTTGAGATGGACAATGTTATGTAGAAATTGCCCCCACAAATCAAAATCTTTGAGTGCAACTGTGTCAAACAGAAGAAAAAATTGTATTTGGTAATGCAAGCTGCCAGTCCTACCTCGTACATTATGTTCGAACTTCGCCCAACGCAGTGCTGTGAGTATGTACTAACTTTAGAGTGTCTTTGGCCCTTGCGGGAGAGTTTAAAATTCCAACTTTCCTCGCCGCTAGCGGCAACAATCATTCGCTGAGGTAGCGACAAAGGTCTGTGGGCTGCATTACACGGGGAATTAACGGAAAAGTCAACTCGGCTTCTGCATTACTACCACGTGAATTTGTGATTAATGTCTGAATGTGCTCACAATCAGTAATGTGTCACTATTCAAGTATGGTGCTGGTTTCGTGATTTTGTAGATAGTGTGCTGGCTTTCTAGTGACATGGCGGAATGAAATGATATGATCATTTGGCATTGTTGGGCGGGAGGCCCCACGCGTGGGAGTTCGGCCGCCGTATTGCAAATCCTTTTCAGTTGACGCCAATGATGATGACATGATGATGGACACACAACATCGTCTCGAAGCAGAGAAAATCCCTGACCTCGCCGAAAATCAAACCCGGGACTCCGAGCGCGGGAACCGAGAACACTACGGCAAGACCACGAGCTGCTGACGCTTGGCGGAATACAGGCGGACGCCCGGGTTGGCGGTCATTCAGTGATAATGCATAACGCACCTAAGAAATGAATAATTTAAGCAGTGCTGGTTGAGCGAGGTTTGCCATCCAACAACATTATAAAGGGCGCGGAAAAAGTGTTTGACGAAAAGTGTAGGGTGGATGGACAGCATGAAACATAGGAATTTGAGTATAGCAACTGCGGGATCGCAACAGCTTATTTTCGGCGCTACCGGAGCATAATCTAAAACTGTCCCGTGGACCTCTTTACTCAAAATAAAAGGTAATTCCCAGAAAATGTATGCATAAACACAGTCTTTGGACTAACCAGCTGTCACGATGAGAAGAAGATAAACTGAAAGCATCACGTTCACATGTATCGTACTTAGGACTTCTTCAGAAATGAAAACAGTCACACGACCATGTGTCATGTATTAAAAAGGTCAAAGTGGAAATGAGTGTGCAGACATGCGGATGTGCTGATCATGTGCGCACATGTGCGGCAGCAAACTACAGTCACATCTGTTATTAGACGTGTGTCCTAAATGAACGGCGGCGGCTCCACTTCCCTGTTTATGTGGTACAAGCAACACGGCAACACACCCAGTCCCGTTTACCCCTGGTGTCCAAAACCTTGACAGAAGTACTGAGAAATGGCAGGTACTGCGAAAAAGCAAAGGACTCACCTCAGGGCGAGTGGCGGACTGCAACGCATTCGCGTCTCTCTAGGCGGAGGGCCAATGTGGAGGCTGGCCGGCTGGCCTCCTGTCAGTGGGCAGGTGGCCGCTCCTTCAGCAGGGCCCGAGCAGGCACACGGGGGCAAAGGCTTGCTGGTTATTGGGAGCTCCAACGTTAAGCGGGTAATGGAGCCCCTTAGGGAAGCAGCGTACAGGGCTGCAAAGAATTCCAACGTGCACTCTGTTTGTCTGCCGGGGGGCCTCATCCGAGATGTGGAGGCGGCCTTGCCTGCGGCTATCGAGCGTACGGGGCGCAGTTGCCTGCAAGTAGTTGCACACGTTGGCACCAATGATGCCTGTCGCTAGGGTTCTGAGACGATCCTCAGTTTGTACGGGCGGCTGGCGGATTTGGTGAAGACCGCTGGCCTCGCACGCGGGGTGCAAGCAGAGCTCTCTATTTGCAGCGTCGTTCCCAGAGTAGATTGGGGTCCATTTGTTTGCAGCCGAGTGGAGGGTCTCAACCAGAGGCTTCGTTGACTCTGTGACGGTCTTGGCTGCAGATTTCTAGATTTCCACTTTTGGGTGGGGAATTTTAGGACGCCCCTAGATAGGTCAGGGGTGCACTGCACAAAGGAAGCGGCTACTCGGGTAGCAGAGTACTTGTGGCATGCACATGGGTTTTGTTTAGGCTAGGCAGTAGTGCGAGGTGTCCTGATGAACGCTCACCAGTCGACGTGCAGGCAGAGAAATCAGGACGCGCTCTGTGTAAAGACACTTCAGCTATCAAGATATCAGCAGTAAGTTTTCAGAGTGTTCAGAATAAAGTTCCTGAATTTACTGCCCTCCAGGAAGTGCGTGGCGCGCAAATTATTCTCGGGGTTGAGACCTGGCTGAACCCCAAGACAGGAAGTTCTGAAATACTTAGTGAGGGTTGGAACGTGTATCGGAAAGACAGACACCATACTAGGTGGTGTCTTCAATGCAGTTGACAAAAATATTGTGTCTACTGAGGTCGAAGTAGAGTGTGATAGTGAAGTTACTGGACACGTTTAACAGGGCTAGGGGAAATAAAGTTAATTGTGGGGTGTTATTACCAGCCACCAGGTTCCACCGTGACAGTTCTAGAATCATTCAAAGGGAGTCTACATTCTGTATCGCAGTGGTTGTTCTGGGTACTGATTTCTCAGGATCTATGCACCGAAATTCCATGAAAATGTAATCACTGTCAGTTCTAGAATAATATATTTATGCAATGAATAACCGCTTATCATCTGCATTTCTTCTTGGTGTGGCAATTTTAATGTCTAGTAGTGTAAGTGATTCTTATGGGTTCTACTTCTTCTTTTCTAGGTGTGAGCAGACGTTACTCGCTGTGGGATCTGAACCCAGCAGCTGATAATGATGATGACGATGATGATGATCTCTGGGGAACGACTTCGATTGTTCAGAGGCAGATATCGCTTATTCTACAGTATTAAATTTTTTGTTTGCTATTTTTGGGATGCTCTAGTTTGTAGACGTTCTCAATGCGAATATCGGTGTTTAGACACGACCACCAGCTACTAGTTCCTTTGCACCTGTGTTTTCGTTCGGGTTTGTCCGTATTCTTTCAGACACATTCCCCTGCCGACGTCATACACCTCCTCTAGTACCCATGCTGGATATGCCCTTAATGACAAACATGCCCACTGATGATGAGTTGCTGGAAGTGTATTCCAGTAATGAACATAACAGCAGTTTTACTTGTAAGTACTCAGAATTTGTTATTATTATTATTATACGAATACGGATTTTTATTTCTCCTTCCTTAGATACTTATCAACTGCGTCTCTTTCTCCTTCTCGTGTGCAGAGTTATTAGGAGTTCGACGTGTTGTTGGGGGGAAGAGCATTGTCCAAGTTAGGGGGAGAGCTGTCGTGACATCATGTGGTGAGTCGATACCAGAGTGGTCATACTGAGTCACTTTTCTGAGGTGCTGGAAAGGGAGTGCTGTAAGACACTCAGCTGTATGCTCTGCCTTGATTTATGTGCATAAGATTTTGATCAACTTATTGTGGGGTCCAGTTACATCTCTCTTCAAAAGTATATACTGCTAACAAAAGGCATGTCCTAATGCCCAGAATCATGATGAGAGGAATTTAAATTGATTTCCATGGTTGCTTCTCGCTAGTGATAGAAATTAACCAAAAAATACAGGACATACAGATACACAACAAACACGAGATGTTCACTGACGTTCTAATTTCTCGTTTATGGCCGAATGTAGGAAAGCCATAAGAAGAAGACAAACATTAACACGCTATGTGGCACATCGACAAAGAAGTCGAGCGTAGATTAGGTGTTCCCCTCTTCTTGTCCATATTAGCCGAGAAACATCAAAAAAGTGTAGACCTGCTGCTAATCTCTGAAGGCGATAAGCAACACAGCGTTTGGATAAAATGCATGTCCCACCTACGTTCCTCTGAAATGAAAACAAAAAAGGAGCAAGATATTTTTGCTCTAGATGTCTCAAGTCGTTTACCAAGAGCATGTATCTTGAAAGACACCTGATTGACTGCTAGAGCCAGGAAACAATAGGTGTGGAAATGCTTATCAAGGCTAAACGGTTCTAGAAGTTTAAGAACGCCTCTCACCAACACTTCTGTCCCTTCGTCGTTTACGTCGATTTAGAGCGCCTCCTAGCTCCTGTGGTACAGCGTGAACGTGGTGCCTCTGCCTCCCATATCACTGTCACAAAATGATGCATACGATATGTGGCTACCCATCAAGTTCTGTGCTCTAAAATTAAAATCTTGTGTCAAGGGAGTAGTGCGAGATGGCTGCTCACTGAGCTTGAAAGTCTTGTCCGGGATGTTTATAACATTTGTAGTGAAAACGTCCTCATGACCACCGTGAAGGAGAACGATGCACTGTACAAGCAGGCAGCTGATCGTTATACCTGGGGACTGTGACTGGACAGAGGTGAGGAAGCTCCCTGTGGAGACTGTGGCCACGTAACGGGGAAGTCCCAGAGTGCAGCTGACAACCCGTGTAACCTTAAGTACCAACTGCCACAGCACACAGCCATCTTTTCCACAATTTCAGCGAGCATGATGCCCACTTTCTAGTTCAGCACTTTGACGAGTCTGGGTAGTAGGATGATAAGATCGGTGTCATTGCTGACACCGTTGACAGATACATGCCGCTTCAAAGAGGATCACGCCACTTCCTGGATTCACAACGCTTCATGCTCACGTCTCTTTAGAAATTTGCTGAACCAACGCGTCCTGAAGATATTCTTAGCAAAGGGAGCCACTTATCTCGATGATGTAGAGTTTCAAGAGTTTCAACTTGTGAGGGAGAAGGGGTCTTTCCATACGAATATCTGGATTCACTAGTAAACTAAGAGGCATAACCATAATGAATGGAAAGAACGGGCACTTGGTGAGTGAACAGCAGGACTTCGGCATCTCTGATTTATCAGAACATGTAAAATGATGAACACCAATATACATCTGACCGCCAACATCTTCGAGAAGTTCTGTAGCATAGGGATCAGATTTCGTGGGATGCCATGTTAAGAAAGACACAAGCCAGCAGCGAATTCTTGATTAACGTTGAGATGCATGTCTTCCTGGAACATGCGGTCCACAAGTGACTTTGCCAATGTGTGCGCAGGTATGCCAAGGCAAATAACTTGCAAATAATCGAGGGGGAGTACAGGTTGTCTGACGATTTCAGTTTCATCCTGTACCTGGATGTAAACTGTCTCTAAAGGCAAACCATGCAACAAAGTCTCCCTTTTCAAGGGCTCTCATGGATGTCCAAAGGGGAAATCACCAGACTGAGGAAAGAGATCAAATATGTGGCTGCTGATGCTGTTGAGGGATATGTCCTAGAGGTAGAGCTGGACTGTCCCACAAGTCTGCATGACAGACACGGTGATT
Organism: Schistocerca cancellata; assembly: GCF_023864275.1. Lineage (NCBI taxonomy): Eukaryota > Metazoa > Arthropoda > Insecta > Orthoptera > Acrididae > Schistocerca > Schistocerca cancellata. The sequence continues at coordinate 30,653,027 of NC_064636.1, forward strand.
TGCACAGCCTGAAAGACTTTCACGTTCAGGGACCTCAACAGGTGCCTCCTCTAGGACATTGGCGCTGCGCCACAAATGCTTATCAGGAGACCTTTCGATTGAGGTTATGTACTGTGGTATATACTGCAATTCCAGCTGGAAGCGGGGGTGTCCTACCACGATCACAAATGGTTCATCGGGGGGCATAGGTGTGGAAATCTGCTGCACCCACACTATTTACTGACGTGTCTGGGTGGGTTTATTTGTTAGTAAAAAGGTAAAAAGGTGTTCCACTTGACTGGGTGTGTGTGGAATAGTTTGATGAGCTGTTTGTCACAGTTCTGACTGCATGTTTCAGATTATGAATGTTTCATTGCACACTGCGTGTGTGTGTGTGTGTGTGTGTGTGTGTGTGTGTGTGTGAGAGAGAGAGAGAGAGAGAGAGACAGAGTATATATTTCGTGTGGAACATGTACAATATGCGTCTGTGTAAAGAAAGTATTTTATATGTTTATGGTGTGTGTGTGTGTGTGTATTGTTTTTGAGCTGCCTTTGCTGTTGCTGTTCTAAGTTTCTACACACTGAAAACTTCTCTCTCTCTCTCCCTCTCTCTCTCTCTCTCTCTCTCTCTCTCCTTTTCGAATACAATATTTTTTAAATTTACATACATACATATATGGCCGACCGGTTCTAGGCGGGATCGCGATTTATCGCCTCCAATTCGTATTTGCGTCAGTAGAGCTTTGCGGATGTGCGCCAGGAATACTGCACGCGTTTACGTGTGTGTGTGTGTGTGTGTGTGTGTGTGTGTGTGTGTGTGTCACGTCCTCGCTGTGACAGCGTGCGGTTATCGGTCAGCGGGCAGCTAACATCCCATTTGCGGTCTGAGCCGCTTCCCACTTCCGACAGCCCGGCTGTGGGCGTCACAGCAACACAGGGCGAGGGAGGCCAGCGAACGACACGGGCCGAGTCCAAGTCGTGTGAAGTTAGCACCCCTTTTTCGAGAAATATACATTTTTTTCACAGTTCTTGTTAGATGTGCCATAGTTCTAGAGTTCTTTGCACAAAATTTCAATACTTCTGCAAAATGTAACGAAGAAAACAACAATACTCGAAAAAAATTTTCGTATCGAAAACATTCTTTGGCAATTTCCGCAAAATGTAAATAAGTACAAGAGTTCTGAGCACAGTTATGAACAGAACTCCAAGAGTTCTTTCGAAAATCCAAGTAACACTTTGTTGTGCAGCTAATAGTTTACGAGATAATTGCAATTTAAGGAGAAAATCTTTTCACTTACTGTGAAGTTGGCACTCTTTTTTTCAGAAATGTATATTTTTCTCACAGTTCTTGACAGGTATGCCATAGTTCTAGAGTTCTTTGTAAAAAATTTCAATAGTTCTGCAGAATTTAGCGAAGAAAAGGACAATACTCGAAAAAAATTTTGTATCGAAAACATTTTTTGTCAGTTTTCGCAAAAATTAAACTTGTACAACAGTTTTGAGGACAGTTCTGAACAGAACACCAAGAGCTCTATCGAAAATCCTAATAAAATTTTTCTATGGCGATAACAGTTTGTGATAAATTGATTTAATGTTGGACACATTTTCTCTACAGAAAATATAAATATATTCGTACAACAGTTCTGATGACAGTTCTGCACACCACGTGAAGAGTTTTATCGAAATTCCTAGTAGAATTTTTTAGTGCAGGTAATAGTTTAAGAGGTAATTGCAACTTAATTAAGAATCCCATAAGAGCTCCTACTGTGAAGCTGGCGCCCTTTTTTTCAGAAATATATATTTTTTTGAGAGTTCTTGATAGATAAGTCATAGTTCTAGAGTTCTCTGTACAAAATTTAAATAGTTCTGCAGAATTTAGCGAAGAAAACAACATTGTATAACATAGCTGATTCAGGAACCCTTTCCTTCTGATACAATTCTTACTGTTGCCACAATAAATCACTTGTGCATAGATTCCAACTGTACTGATCATGCAAACGTGATGTCTGGATCACTCACTTCCCCTTTTTAGGTACGGAGGAAACTAGAGTTCAGTTTTGTGGAAGCCAAAAAAGGAAATGTAGGCAGCCCTTCTTTTACTGATAGCAAACTCTAGAGAAACCTCCACGCTTGTTTTTCTTCATCATACCAACAAAAGAAAAATTCTCCCTTCATAGCTCTATTATCATTCCAGTACTAGTAAACCAGTTGTCCGCTTTCACATTTCGACCTGACTGATACACTCCTGGAAATGGAAAAAAGAACACATTGACACCGGTGTGTCAGACCCACCATACTTACTCCGGACACTGCGAGAGGGCTGTACAAGCAATGATCACACGCACGGCACAGCGGACACACCAGGAACCGCCGTGTTGGCCGTCGAATGGCGCTAGCTGCGCAGCATTTGTGCACCGCCGCCGTCAGTGTTCTCTTGAACTTTCTCGTAAAATCTGTAGGCTGAAGAGCGGCATACTAAGCTGCTGCCAGCCCGCCCCCTTCGGGGGGAATTGAAATTCAATAAAGAAAAAATAAAAAAAAACGCACTCTGAGGCGACGAGAGAAGAGTTGTCGTCCACGGCCGAGAAGGGAGCGTCGAGCAAATTGATATCACGTACTGAGAACGGTAGTCGCCTGGTGGTGTCAAAGTTTTAAAATTGTAAGTGAAGGCACCGAGGAGTTACGGACGTTTATGCAGCGTGTTTTGAAACTCGAAGAGCAGAGACGCGCCGCTCCGCCTGGCCCAGTAAGCGTAGTTTGATTTGATATAGGACCGTGTGGCGACGTAAAAAAATACTTGTTTCCACAGTGGAATGAAAGGAGAGGAGCGGAAAGTGTTTAATTTGTAACTACATAAGGCGAAGACGTAGCTTTTGCGCGAGTTTGTGTAATCCGTGTTTCGTTTCGGTTTGTATTTACGTCTTTGAGTGCGTTTTTGCCTGGGACAGTGAGGTCGTATCTAGTTGAAATTGATATCACGTACTGAGAACGGTAGTCGCCTGGTGGTGTCAAAGTTTTAAAATTGTAAGTGAAGGCACCGAGGAGTTACGGACGTTTATGCAGCGTGTTTTGAAACTCGAAGAGCAGAGACGCGCCGCTCCGCCTGGCCCAGTAAGCGTAGTTTGATTTGATATAGGACCGTGTGGCGACGTAAAAAAATACTTGTTTCCACAGTGGAATGAAAGGAGAGGAGCGGAAAGTGTTTAATTTGTAACTACATAAGGCGAAGACGTAGCTTTTGCGCGAGTTTGTGTAATCCGTGTTTCGTTTCGGTTTGTATTTACGTCTTTGAGTGCGTTTTTGCCTGGGACAGTGAGGTCGTATCTAGTTGAAATTGATATCACGTACTGAGAACGGTAGTCGCCTGGTGGTGTCAAAGTTTTAAAATTGTAAGTGAAGGCACCGAGGAGTTACGGACGTTTATGCAGCGTGTTTTGAAACTCGAAGAGCAGAGACGCGCCGCTCCGCCTGGCCCAGTAAGCGTAGTTTGATTTGATATAGGACCGTGTGGCGACGTAAAAAAATACTTGTTTCCACAGTGGAATGAAAGGAGAGGAGCGGAAAGTGTTTAATTTGTAACTACATAAGGCGAAGACGTAGCTTTTGCGCGAGTTTGTGTAATCCGTGTTTCGTTTCGGTTTGTATTTACGTCTTTGAGTGCGTTTTTGCCTGGGACAGTGAGGTCGTATCTAGTTGAAATTGATATCACGTACTGAGAACGGTAGTCGCCTGGTGGTGTCAAAGTTTTAAAATTGTAAGTGAAGGCACCGAGGAGTTACGGACGTTTATGCAGCGTGTTTTGAAACTCGAAGAGCAGAGACGCGCCGCTCCGCCTGGCCCAGTAAGCGTAGTTTGATTTGATATAGGACCGTGTGGCGACGTAAAAAAATACTTGTTTCCACAGTGGAATGAAAGGAGAGGAGCGGAAAGTGTTTAATTTGTAACTACATAAGGCGAAGACGTAGCTTTTGCGCGAGTTTGTGTAATCCGTGTTTCGTTTCGGTTTGTATTTACGTCTTTGAGTGCGTTTTTGCCTGGGACAGTGAGGTCGTATCTAGTTGAAATTGATATCACGTACTGAGAACGGTAGTCGCCTGGTGGTGTCAAAGTTTTAAAATTGTAAGTGAAGGCACCGAGGAGTTACGGACGTTTATGCAGCGTGTTTTGAAACTCGAAGAGCAGAGACGCGCCGCTCCGCCTGGCCCAGTAAGCGTAGTTTGATTTGATATAGGACCGTGTGGCGACGTAAAAAAATACTTGTTTCCACAGTGGAATGAAAGGAGAGGAGCGGAAAGTGTTTAATTTGTAACTACATAAGGCGAAGACGTAGCTTTTGCGCGAGTTTGTGTAATCCGTGTTTCGTTTCGGTTTGTATTTACGTCTTTGAGTGCGTTTTTGCCTGGGACAGTGAGGTCGTATCTAGTTGAAATTGATATCACGTACTGAGAACGGTAGTCGCCTGGTGGTGTCAAAGTTTTAAAATTGTAAGTGAAGGCACCGAGGAGTTACGGACGTTTATGCAGCGTGTTTTGAAACTCGAAGAGCAGAGACGCGCCGCTCCGCCTGGCCCAGTAAGCGTAGTTTGATTTGATATAGGACCGTGTGGCGACGTAAAAAAATACTTGTTTCCACAGTGGAATGAAAGGAGAGGAGCGGAAAGTGTTTAATTTGTAACTACATAAGGCGAAGACGTAGCTTTTGCGCGAGTTTGTGTAATCCGTGTTTCGTTTCGGTTTGTATTTACGTCTTTGAGTGCGTTTTTGCCTGGGACAGTGAGGTCGTATCTAGTTGAAATTGATATCACGTACTGAGAACGGTAGTCGCCTGGTGGTGTCAAAGTTTTAAAATTGTAAGTGAAGGCACCGAGGAGTTACGGACGTTTATGCAGCGTGTTTTGAAACTCGAAGAGCAGAGACGCGCCGCTCCGCCTGGCCCAGTAAGCGTAGTTTGATTTGATATAGGACCGTGTGGCGACGTAAAAAAATACTTGTTTCCACAGTGGAATGAAAGGAGAGGAGCGGAAAGTGTTTAATTTGTAACTACATAAGGCGAAGACGTAGCTTTTGCGCGAGTTTGTGTAATCCGTGTTTCGTTTCGGTTTGTATTTACGTCTTTGAGTGCGTTTTTGCCTGGGACAGTGAGGTCGTATCTAGTTGAAATTGATATCACGTACTGAGAACGGTAGTCGCCTGGTGGTGTCAAAGTTTTAAAATTGTAAGTGAAGGCACCGAGGAGTTACGGACGTTTATGCAGCGTGTTTTGAAACTCGAAGAGCAGAGACGCGCCGCTCCGCCTGGCCCAGTAAGCGTAGTTTGATTTGATATAGGACCGTGTGGCGACGTAAAAAAATACTTGTTTCCACAGTGGAATGAAAGGAGAGGAGCGGAAAGTGTTTAATTTGTAACTACATAAGGCGAAGACGTAGCTTTTGCGCGAGTTTGTGTAATCCGTGTTTCGTTTCGGTTTGTATTTACGTCTTTGAGTGCGTTTTTGCCTGGGACAGTGAGGTCGTATCTAGTTGAAATTGATATCACGTACTGAGAACGGTAGTCGCCTGGTGGTGTCAAAGTTTTAAAATTGTAAGTGAAGGCACCGAGGAGTTACGGACGTTTATGCAGCGTGTTTTGAAACTCGAAGAGCAGAGACGCGCCGCTCCGCCTGGCCCAGTAAGCGTAGTTTGATTTGATATAGGACCGTGTGGCGACGTAAAAAAATACTTGTTTCCACAGTGGAATGAAAGGAGAGGAGCGGAAAGTGTTTAATTTGTAACTACATAAGGCGAAGACGTAGCTTTTGCGCGAGTTTGTGTAATCCGTGTTTCGTTTCGGTTTGTATTTACGTCTTTGAGTGCGTTTTTGCCTGGGACAGTGAGGTCGTATCTAGTTGAAATTGATATCACGTACTGAGAACGGTAGTCGCCTGGTGGTGTCAAAGTTTTAAAATTGTAAGTGAAGGCACCGAGGAGTTACGGACGTTTATGCAGCGTGTTTTGAAACTCGAAGAGCAGAGACGCGCCGCTCCGCCTGGCCCAGTAAGCGTAGTTTGATTTGATATAGGACCGTGTGGCGACGTAAAAAAATACTTGTTTCCACAGTGGAATGAAAGGAGAGGAGCGGAAAGTGTTTAATTTGTAACTACATAAGGCGAAGACGTAGCTTTTGCGCGAGTTTGTGTAATCCGTGTTTCGTTTCGGTTTGTATTTACGTCTTTGAGTGCGTTTTTGCCTGGGACAGTGAGGTCGTATCTAGTTGAAATTGATATCACGTACTGAGAACGGTAGTCGCCTGGTGGTGTCAAAGTTTTAAAATTGTAAGTGAAGGCACCGAGGAGTTACGGACGTTTATGCAGCGTGTTTTGAAACTCGAAGAGCAGAGACGCGCCGCTCCGCCTGGCCCAGTAAGCGTAGTTTGATTTGATATAGGACCGTGTGGCGACGTAAAAAAATACTTGTTTCCACAGTGGAATGAAAGGAGAGGAGCGGAAAGTGTTTAATTTGTAACTACATAAGGCGAAGACGTAGCTTTTGCGCGAGTTTGTGTAATCCGTGTTTCGTTTCGGTTTGTATTTACGTCTTTGAGTGCGTTTTTGCCTGGGACAGTGAGGTCGTATCTAGTTGAAATTGATATCACGTACTGAGAACGGTAGTCGCCTGGTGGTGTCAAAGTTTTAAAATTGTAAGTGAAGGCACCGAGGAGTTACGGACGTTTATGCAGCGTGTTTTGAAACTCGAAGAGCAGAGACGCGCCGCTCCGCCTGGCCCAGTAAGCGTAGTTTGATTTGATATAGGACCGTGTGGCGACGTAAAAAAATACTTGTTTCCACAGTGGAATGAAAGGAGAGGAGCGGAAAGTGTTTAATTTGTAACTACATAAGGCGAAGACGTAGCTTTTGCGCGAGTTTGTGTAATCCGTGTTTCGTTTCGGTTTGTATTTACGTCTTTGAGTGCGTTTTTGCCTGGGACAGTGAGGTCGTATCTAGTTGAAATTGATATCACGTACTGAGAACGGTAGTCGCCTGGTGGTGTCAAAGTTTTAAAATTGTAAGTGAAGGCACCGAGGAGTTACGGACGTTTATGCAGCGTGTTTTGAAACTCGAAGAGCAGAGACGCGCCGCTCCGCCTGGCCCAGTAAGCGTAGTTTGATTTGATATAGGACCGTGTGGCGACGTAAAAAAATACTTGTTTCCACAGTGGAATGAAAGGAGAGGAGCGGAAAGTGTTTAATTTGTAACTACATAAGGCGAAGACGTAGCTTTTGCGCGAGTTTGTGTAATCCGTGTTTCGTTTCGGTTTGTATTTACGTCTTTGAGTGCGTTTTTGCCTGGGACAGTGAGGTCGTATCTAGTTGAAATTGATATCACGTACTGAGAACGGTAGTCGCCTGGTGGTGTCAAAGTTTTAAAATTGTAAGTGAAGGCACCGAGGAGTTACGGACGTTTATGCAGCGTGTTTTGAAACTCGAAGAGCAGAGACGCGCCGCTCCGCCTGGCCCAGTAAGCGTAGTTTGATTTGATATAGGACCGTGTGGCGACGTAAAAAAATACTTGTTTCCACAGTGGAATGAAAGGAGAGGAGCGGAAAGTGTTTAATTTGTAACTACATAAGGCGAAGACGTAGCTTTTGCGCGAGTTTGTGTAATCCGTGTTTCGTTTCGGTTTGTATTTACGTCTTTGAGTGCGTTTTTGCCTGGGACAGTGAGGTCGTATCTAGTTGAAATTGATATCACGTACTGAGAACGGTAGTCGCCTGGTGGTGTCAAAGTTTTAAAATTGTAAGTGAAGGCACCGAGGAGTTACGGACGTTTATGCAGCGTGTTTTGAAACTCGAAGAGCAGAGACGCGCCGCTCCGCCTGGCCCAGTAAGCGTAGTTTGATTTGATATAGGACCGTGTGGCGACGTAAAAAAATACTTGTTTCCACAGTGGAATGAAAGGAGAGGAGCGGAAAGTGTTTAATTTGTAACTACATAAGGCGAAGACGTAGCTTTTGCGCGAGTTTGTGTAATCCGTGTTTCGTTTCGGTTTGTATTTACGTCTTTGAGTGCGTTTTTGCCTGGGACAGTGAGGTCGTATCTAGTTGAAATTGATATCACGTACTGAGAACGGTAGTCGCCTGGTGGTGTCAAAGTTTTAAAATTGTAAGTGAAGGCACCGAGGAGTTACGGACGTTTATGCAGCGTGTTTTGAAACTCGAAGAGCAGAGACGCGCCGCTCCGCCTGGCCCAGTAAGCGTAGTTTGATTTGATATAGGACCGTGTGGCGACGTAAAAAAATACTTGTTTCCACAGTGGAATGAAAGGAGAGGAGCGGAAAGTGTTTAATTTGTAACTACATAAGGCGAAGACGTAGCTTTTGCGCGAGTTTGTGTAATCCGTGTTTCGTTTCGGTTTGTATTTACGTCTTTGAGTGCGTTTTTGCCTGGGACAGTGAGGTCGTATCTAGTTGAAATTGATATCACGTACTGAGAACGGTAGTCGCCTGGTGGTGTCAAAGTTTTAAAATTGTAAGTGAAGGCACCGAGGAGTTACGGACGTTTATGCAGCGTGTTTTGAAACTCGAAGAGCAGAGACGCGCCGCTCCGCCTGGCCCAGTAAGCGTAGTTTGATTTGATATAGGACCGTGTGGCGACGTAAAAAAATACTTGTTTCCACAGTGGAATGAAAGGAGAGGAGCGGAAAGTGTTTAATTTGTAACTACATAAGGCGAAGACGTAGCTTTTGCGCGAGTTTGTGTAATCCGTGTTTCGTTTCGGTTTGTATTTACGTCTTTGAGTGCGTTTTTGCCTGGGACAGTGAGGTCGTATCTAGTTGAAATTGATATCACGTACTGAGAACGGTAGTCGCCTGGTGGTGTCAAAGTTTTAAAATTGTAAGTGAAGGCACCGAGGAGTTACGGACGTTTATGCAGCGTGTTTTGAAACTCGAAGAGCAGAGACGCGCCGCTCCGCCTGGCCCAGTAAGCGTAGTTTGATTTGATATAGGACCGTGTGGCGACGTAAAAAAATACTTGTTTCCACAGTGGAATGAAAGGAGAGGAGCGGAAAGTGTTTAATTTGTAACTACATAAGGCGAAGACGTAGCTTTTGCGCGAGTTTGTGTAATCCGTGTTTCGTTTCGGTTTGTATTTACGTCTTTGAGTGCGTTTTTGCCTGGGACAGTGAGGTCGTATCTAGTTGAAATTGATATCACGTACTGAGAACGGTAGTCGCCTGGTGGTGTCAAAGTTTTAAAATTGTAAGTGAAGGCACCGAGGAGTTACGGACGTTTATGCAGCGTGTTTTGAAACTCGAAGAGCAGAGACGCGCCGCTCCGCCTGGCCCAGTAAGCGTAGTTTGATTTGATATAGGACCGTGTGGCGACGTAAAAAAATACTTGTTTCCACAGTGGAATGAAAGGAGAGGAGCGGAAAGTGTTTAATTTGTAACTACATAAGGCGAAGACGTAGCTTTTGCGCGAGTTTGTGTAATCCGTGTTTCGTTTCGGTTTGTATTTACGTCTTTGAGTGCGTTTTTGCCTGGGACAGTGAGGTCGTATCTAGTTGAAATTGATATCACGTACTGAGAACGGTAGTCGCCTGGTGGTGTCAAAGTTTTAAAATTGTAAGTGAAGGCACCGAGGAGTTACGGACGTTTATGCAGCGTGTTTTGAAACTCGAAGAGCAGAGACGCGCCGCTCCGCCTGGCCCAGTAAGCGTAGTTTGATTTGATATAGGACCGTGTGGCGACGTAAAAAAATACTTGTTTCCACAGTGGAATGAAAGGAGAGGAGCGGAAAGTGTTTAATTTGTAACTACATAAGGCGAAGACGTAGCTTTTGCGCGAGTTTGTGTAATCCGTGTTTCGTTTCGGTTTGTATTTACGTCTTTGAGTGCGTTTTTGCCTGGGACAGTGAGGTCGTATCTAGTTGAAATTGATATCACGTACTGAGAACGGTAGTCGCCTGGTGGTGTCAAAGTTTTAAAATTGTAAGTGAAGGCACCGAGGAGTTACGGACGTTTATGCAGCGTGTTTTGAAACTCGAAGAGCAGAGACGCGCCGCTCCGCCTGGCCCAGTAAGCGTAGTTTGATTTGATATAGGACCGTGTGGCGACGTAAAAAAATACTTGTTTCCACAGTGGAATGAAAGGAGAGGAGCGGAAAGTGTTTAATTTGTAACTACATAAGGCGAAGACGTAGCTTTTGCGCGAGTTTGTGTAATCCGTGTTTCGTTTCGGTTTGTATTTACGTCTTTGAGTGCGTTTTTGCCTGGGACAGTGAGGTCGTATCTAGTTGAAATTGATATCACGTACTGAGAACGGTAGTCGCCTGGTGGTGTCAAAGTTTTAAAATTGTAAGTGAAGGCACCGAGGAGTTACGGACGTTTATGCAGCGTGTTTTGAAACTCGAAGAGCAGAGACGCGCCGCTCCGCCTGGCCCAGTAAGCGTAGTTTGATTTGATATAGGACCGTGTGGCGACGTAAAAAAATACTTGTTTCCACAGTGGAATGAAAGGAGAGGAGCGGAAAGTGTTTAATTTGTAACTACATAAGGCGAAGACGTAGCTTTTGCGCGAGTTTGTGTAATCCGTGTTTCGTTTCGGTTTGTATTTACGTCTTTGAGTGCGTTTTTGCCTGGGACAGTGAGGTCGTATCTAGTTGAAATTGATATCACGTACTGAGAACGGTAGTCGCCTGGTGGTGTCAAAGTTTTAAAATTGTAAGTGAAGGCACCGAGGAGTTACGGACGTTTATGCAGCGTGTTTTGAAACTCGAAGAGCAGAGACGCGCCGCTCCGCCTGGCCCAGTAAGCGTAGTTTGATTTGATATAGGACCGTGTGGCGACGTAAAAAAATACTTGTTTCCACAGTGGAATGAAAGGAGAGGAGCGGAAAGTGTTTAATTTGTAACTACATAAGGCGAAGACGTAGCTTTTGCGCGAGTTTGTGTAATCCGTGTTTCGTTTCGGTTTGTATTTACGTCTTTGAGTGCGTTTTTGCCTGGGACAGTGAGGTCGTATCTAGTTGAAATTGATATCACGTACTGAGAACGGTAGTCGCCTGGTGGTGTCAAAGTTTTAAAATTGTAAGTGAAGGCACCGAGGAGTTACGGACGTTTATGCAGCGTGTTTTGAAACTCGAAGAGCAGAGACGCGCCGCTCCGCCTGGCCCAGTAAGCGTAGTTTGATTTGATATAGGACCGTGTGGCGACGTAAAAAAATACTTGTTTCCACAGTGGAATGAAAGGAGAGGAGCGGAAAGTGTTTAATTTGTAACTACATAAGGCGAAGACGTAGCTTTTGCGCGAGTTTGTGTAATCCGTGTTTCGTTTCGGTTTGTATTTACGTCTTTGAGTGCGTTTTTGCCTGGGACAGTGAGGTCGTATCTAGTTGAAATTGATATCACGTACTGAGAACGGTAGTCGCCTGGTGGTGTCAAAGTTTTAAAATTGTAAGTGAAGGCACCGAGGAGTTACGGACGTTTATGCAGCGTGTTTCGAAACTCGAAGAGCAGAGACGCGCCGCTCCGCCTGGCCCAGTAAGCGTAGTTTGATTTGATATAGGACCGTGTGGCGACGTAAAAAAATACTTGTTTCCACAGTGGAATGAAAGGAGAGGAGCGGAAAGTGTTTAATTTGTAACTACATAAGGCGAAGACGTAGCTTTTGCGCGAGTTTGTGTAATCCGTGTTTCGTTTCGGTTTGTATTTACGTCTTTGAGTGCGTTTTTGCCTGGGACAGTGAGGTCGTATCTAGTTGAAATTGATATCACGTACTGAGAACGGTAGTCGCCTGGTGGTGTCAAAGTTTTAAAATTGTAAGTGAAGGCACCGAGGAGTTACGGACGTTTATGCAGCGTGTTTTGAAACTCGAAGAGCAGAGACGCGCCGCTCCGCCTGGCCCAGTAAGCGTAGTTTGATTTGATATAGGACCGTGTGGCGACGTAAAAAAATACTTGTTTCCACAGTGGAATGAAAGGAGAGGAGCGGAAAGTGTTTAATTTGTAACTACATAAGGCGAAGACGTAGCTTTTGCGCGAGTTTGTGTAATCCGTGTTTCGTTTCGGTTTGTATTTACGTCTTTGAGTGCGTTTTTGCCTGGGACAGTGAGGTCGTATCTAGTTGAAATTGATATCACGTACTGAGAACGGTAGTCGCCTGGTGGTGTCAAAGTTTTAAAATTGTAAGTGAAGGCACCGAGGAGTTACGGACGTTTATGCAGCGTGTTTTGAAACTCGAAGAGCAGAGACGCGCCGCTCCGCCTGGCCCAGTAAGCGTAGTTTGATTTGATATAGGACCGTGTGGCGACGTAAAAAAATACTGGTTTCCACAGTAGAATGAATGGAAAGTAGCGGAAAGTGTTTAATATGTAATTACATGTGACGAAAAAGTAGCTTTTGCGCGAGTTTGTGTAATCCGTATTTCTTTTCGGTTTGTTTTTGCGTCTTTGAGTGCGTTTTTGCCTGGGACAGTGAGGTCGTATCTAGTTGAAAGTGATATCACGTACTGAGAACGGTAGTCGCTTGGCGGTGTCAAAGGTTTAAAATTGTAAGTGAACGCATCGAGTAGTTACGGACGTTTCTGCAGCGTGTTTTGAAACACGAAGAGCAGAGACGCGCCGCGCCGCCTGGCCCAGTAGCGTACTTTGCATTGATATAGGAGCGTGTGGCGACGTAAAAAAAGACTAGTTTCCACAGTGGAATGAAAGGAGAGTAACGGAAAGTGTTTAATTTGTAACTACATAAGACGAAGAAGTAGCTTTTGCGCGAGTTTGTGTAATCCGTGTTTCTTTTCGGTTTGTATTTACGTCTTTGAGTGCGTTTTTGCCTGGGACAGTGAGGTCGTATCTAGTTGAAAGTGATATCACGTACTGAGAACGGTAGTCGCTTGGCGGTGTCAAAGTTTTAAGATTGTAAGTGAAGGCATCGAGGAGTTACGGACGTTTATGCAGCGTGTTTTGAAACACGAAGAGCGGAGACGCGCCGCGCCGCGCCGCCTGGCCCAGTAAGCGTAGTTTGCTTTGATATAGGACCGTTTGGCGACGTAAAAAAATACTGGTTTCCACAGTAGAATGAATGGAAAGTAGCGGAAAGTGTTTAATATGTAATTACATGTGACGAAAAAGTAGCTTTTGCGCGAGTTTGTGTAATCCGTATTTCTTTTCGGTTTGTTTTTGCGTCTTTGAGTGCGTTTTTGCCTGGGACAGTGAGGTCGTATCTAGTTGAAAGTGATATCACGTACTGAGAACGGTAGTCGCTTGGCGGTGTCAAAGGTTTAAAATTGTAAGTGAACGCATCGAGTAGTTACGGACGTTTCTGCAGCGTGTTTTGAAACACGAAGAGCAGAGACGCGCCGCGCCGCCTGGCCCAGTAGCGTACTTTGCATTGATATAGGAGCGTGTGGCGACGTAAAAAAAGACTAGTTTCCACAGTGGAATGAAAGGAGAGTAACGGAAAGTGTTTAATTTGTAACTACATAAGACGAAGAAGTAGCTTTTGCGCGAGTTTGTGTAATCCGTGTTTCTTTTCGGTTTGTATTTACGTCTTTGAGTGCGTTTTTGCCTGGGACAGTGAGGTCGTATCTAGTTGAAAGTGATATCACGTACTGAGAACGGTAGTCGCTTGGCGGTGTCAAAGTTTTAAGATTGTAAGTGAAGGCATCGAGGAGTTACGGACGTTTATGCAGCGTGTTTTGAAACACGAAGAGCGGAGACGCGCCGCGCCGCGCCGCCTGGCCCAGTAAGCGTAGTTTGCTTTGATATAGGACCGTTTGGCGACGTAAAAAAATACTGGTTTCCACAGTAGAATGAATGGAAAGTAGCGGAAAGTGTTTAATATGTAATTACATGTGACGAAAAAGTAGCTTTTGCGCGAGTTTGTGTAATCCGTATTTCTTTTCGGTTTGTTTTTGCGTCTTTGAGTGCGTTTTTGCCTGGGACAGTGAGGTCGTATCTAGTTGAAAGTGATATCACGTACTGAGAACGGTAGTCGCTTGGCGGTGTCAAAGGTTTAAAATTGTAAGTGAACGCATCGAGTAGTTACGGACGTTTCTGCAGCGTGTTTTGAAACACGAAGAGCAGAGACGCGCCGCGCCGCCTGGCCCAGTAGCGTACTTTGCATTGATATAGGAGCGTGTGGCGACGTAAAAAAAGACTAGTTTCCACAGTGGAATGAAAGGAGAGTAACGGAAAGTGTTTAATTTGTAACTACATAAGACGAAGAAGTAGCTTTTGCGCGAGTTTGTGTAATCCGTGTTTCTTTTCGGTTTGTATTTACGTCTTTGAGTGCGTTTTTGCCTGGGACAGTGAGGTCGTATCTAGTTGAAAGTGATATCACGTACTGAGAACGGTAGTCGCTTGGCGGTGTCAAAGTTTTAAGATTGTAAGTGAAGGCATCGAGGAGTTACGGACGTTTATGCAGCGTGTTTTGAAACACGAAGAGCGGAGACGCGCCGCGCCGCGCCGCCTGGCCCAGTAAGCGTAGTTTGCTTTGATATAGGACCGTTTGGCGACGTAAAAAAATACTGGTTTCCACAGTAGAATGAATGGAAAGTAGCGGAAAGTGTTTAATATGTAATTACATGTGACGAAAAAGTAGCTTTTGCGCGAGTTTGTGTAATCCGTATTTCTTTTCGGTTTGTTTTTGCGTCTTTGAGTGCGTTTTTGCCTGGGACAGTGAGGTCGTATCTAGTTGAAAGTGATATCACGTACTGAGAACGGTAGTCGCTTGGCGGTGTCAAAGGTTTAAAATTGTAAGTGAACGCATCGAGTAGTTACGGACGTTTCTGCAGCGTGTTTTGAAACACGAAGAGCAGAGACGCGCCGCGCCGCCTGGCCCAGTAGCGTACTTTGCATTGATATAGGAGCGTGTGGCGACGTAAAAAAAGACTAGTTTCCACAGTGGAATGAAAGGAGAGTAACGGAAAGTGTTTAATTTGTAACTACATAAGACGAAGAAGTAGCTTTTGCGCGAGTTTGTGTAATCCGTGTTTCTTTTCGGTTTGTATTTACGTCTTTGAGTGCGTTTTTGCCTGGGACAGTGAGGTCGTATCTAGTTGAAAGTGATATCACGTACTGAGAACGGTAGTCGCTTGGCGGTGTCAAAGTTTTAAGATTGTAAGTGAAGGCATCGAGGAGTTACGGACGTTTATGCAGCGTGTTTTGAAACACGAAGAGCGGAGACGCGCCGCGCCGCGCCGCCTGGCCCAGTAAGCGTAGTTTGCTTTGATATAGGACCGTTTGGCGACGTAAAAAAATACTGGTTTCCACAGTAGAATGAATGGAAAGTAGCGGAAAGTGTTTAATATGTAATTACATGTGACGAAAAAGTAGCTTTTGCGCGAGTTTGTGTAATCCGTATTTCTTTTCGGTTTGTTTTTGCGTCTTTGAGTGCGTTTTTGCCTGGGACAGTGAGGTCGTATCTAGTTGAAAGTGATATCACGTACTGAGAACGGTAGTCGCTTGGCGGTGTCAAAGGTTTAAAATTGTAAGTGAACGCATCGAGTAGTTACGGACGTTTCTGCAGCGTGTTTTGAAACACGAAGAGCAGAGACGCGCCGCGCCGCCTGGCCCAGTAGCGTACTTTGCATTGATATAGGAGCGTGTGGCGACGTAAAAAAAGACTAGTTTCCACAGTGGAATGAAAGGAGAGTAACGGAAAGTGTTTAATTTGTAACTACATAAGACGAAGAAGTAGCTTTTGCGCGAGTTTGTGTAATCCGTGTTTCTTTTCGGTTTGTATTTACGTCTTTGAGTGCGTTTTTGCCTGGGACAGTGAGGTCGTATCTAGTTGAAAGTGATATCACGTACTGAGAACGGTAGTCGCTTGGCGGTGTCAAAGTTTTAAGATTGTAAGTGAAGGCATCGAGGAGTTACGGACGTTTATGCAGCGTGTTTTGAAACACGAAGAGCGGAGACGCGCCGCGCCGCGCCGCCTGGCCCAGTAAGCGTAGTTTGCTTTGATATAGGACCGTTTGGCGACGTAAAAAAATACTGGTTTCCACAGTAGAATGAATGGAAAGTAGCGGAAAGTGTTTAATATGTAATTACATGTGACGAAAAAGTAGCTTTTGCGCGAGTTTGTGTAATCCGTATTTCTTTTCGGTTTGTTTTTGCGTCTTTGAGTGCGTTTTTGCCTGGGACAGTGAGGTCGTATCTAGTTGAAAGTGATATCACGTACTGAGAACGGTAGTCGCTTGGCGGTGTCAAAGGTTTAAAATTGTAAGTGAACGCATCGAGTAGTTACGGACGTTTCTGCAGCGTGTTTTGAAACACGAAGAGCAGAGACGCGCCGCGCCGCCTGGCCCAGTAGCGTACTTTGCATTGATATAGGAGCGTGTGGCGACGTAAAAAAAGACTAGTTTCCACAGTGGAATGAAAGGAGAGTAACGGAAAGTGTTTAATTTGTAACTACATAAGACGAAGAAGTAGCTTTTGCGCGAGTTTGTGTAATCCGTGTTTCTTTTCGGTTTGTATTTACGTCTTTGAGTGCGTTTTTGCCTGGGACAGTGAGGTCGTATCTAGTTGAAAGTGATATCACGTACTGAGAACGGTAGTCGCTTGGCGGTGTCAAAGTTTTAAGATTGTAAGTGAAGGCATCGAGGAGTTACGGACGTTTATGCAGCGTGTTTTGAAACACGAAGAGCGGAGACGCGCCGCGCCGCGCCGCCTGGCCCAGTAAGCGTAGTTTGCTTTGATATAGGACCGTTTGGCGACGTAAAAAAATACTGGTTTCCACAGTAGAATGAATGGAAAGTAGCGGAAAGTGTTTAATATGTAATTACATGTGACGAAAAAGTAGCTTTTGCGCGAGTTTGTGTAATCCGTATTTCTTTTCGGTTTGTTTTTGCGTCTTTGAGTGCGTTTTTGCCTGGGACAGTGAGGTCGTATCTAGTTGAAAGTGATATCACGTACTGAGAACGGTAGTCGCTTGGCGGTGTCAAAGGTTTAAAATTGTAAGTGAACGCATCGAGTAGTTACGGACGTTTCTGCAGCGTGTTTTGAAACACGAAGAGCAGAGACGCGCCGCGCCGCCTGGCCCAGTAGCGTACTTTGCATTGATATAGGAGCGTGTGGCGACGTAAAAAAAGACTAGTTTCCACAGTGGAATGAAAGGAGAGTAACGGAAAGTGTTTAATTTGTAACTACATAAGACGAAGAAGTAGCTTTTGCGCGAGTTTGTGTAATCCGTGTTTCTTTTCGGTTTGTATTTACGTCTTTGAGTGCGTTTTTGCCTGGGACAGTGAGGTCGTATCTAGTTGAAAGTGATATCACGTACTGAGAACGGTAGTCGCTTGGCGGTGTCAAAGTTTTAAGATTGTAAGTGAAGGCATCGAGGAGTTACGGACGTTTATGCAGCGTGTTTTGAAACACGAAGAGCGGAGACGCGCCGCGCCGCGCCGCCTGGCCCAGTAAGCGTAGTTTGCTTTGATATAGGACCGTTTGGCGACGTAAAAAAATACTGGTTTCCACAGTAGAATGAATGGAAAGTAGCGGAAAGTGTTTAATATGTAATTACATGTGACGAAAAAGTAGCTTTTGCGCGAGTTTGTGTAATCCGTATTTCTTTTCGGTTTGTTTTTGCGTCTTTGAGTGCGTTTTTGCCTGGGACAGTGAGGTCGTATCTAGTTGAAAGTGATATCACGTACTGAGAACGGTAGTCGCTTGGCGGTGTCAAAGGTTTAAAATTGTAAGTGAACGCATCGAGTAGTTACGGACGTTTCTGCAGCGTGTTTTGAAACACGAAGAGCAGAGACGCGCCGCGCCGCCTGGCCCAGTAGCGTACTTTGCATTGATATAGGAGCGTGTGGCGACGTAAAAAAAGACTAGTTTCCACAGTGGAATGAAAGGAGAGTAACGGAAAGTGTTTAATTTGTAACTACATAAGACGAAGAAGTAGCTTTTGCGCGAGTTTGTGTAATCCGTGTTTCTTTTCGGTTTGTATTTACGTCTTTGAGTGCGTTTTTGCCTGGGACAGTGAGGTCGTATCTAGTTGAAAGTGATATCACGTACTGAGAACGGTAGTCGCTTGGCGGTGTCAAAGTTTTAAGATTGTAAGTGAAGGCATCGAGGAGTTACGGACGTTTATGCAGCGTGTTTTGAAACACGAAGAGCGGAGACGCGCCGCGCCGCGCCGCCTGGCCCAGTAAGCGTAGTTTGCTTTGATATAGGACCGTTTGGCGACGTAAAAAAATACTGGTTTCCACAGTAGAATGAATGGAAAGTAGCGGAAAGTGTTTAATATGTAATTACATGTGACGAAAAAGTAGCTTTTGCGCGAGTTTGTGTAATCCGTATTTCTTTTCGGTTTGTTTTTGCGTCTTTGAGTGCGTTTTTGCCTGGGACAGTGAGGTCGTATCTAGTTGAAAGTGATATCACGTACTGAGAACGGTAGTCGCTTGGCGGTGTCAAAGGTTTAAAATTGTAAGTGAACGCATCGAGTAGTTACGGACGTTTCTGCAGCGTGTTTTGAAACACGAAGAGCAGAGACGCGCCGCGCCGCCTGGCCCAGTAGCGTACTTTGCATTGATATAGGAGCGTGTGGCGACGTAAAAAAAGACTAGTTTCCACAGTGGAATGAAAGGAGAGTAACGGAAAGTGTTTAATTTGTAACTACATAAGACGAAGAAGTAGCTTTTGCGCGAGTTTGTGTAATCCGTGTTTCTTTTCGGTTTGTATTTACGTCTTTGAGTGCGTTTTTGCCTGGGACAGTGAGGTCGTATCTAGTTGAAAGTGATATCACGTACTGAGAACGGTAGTCGCTTGGCGGTGTCAAAGTTTTAAGATTGTAAGTGAAGGCATCGAGGAGTTACGGACGTTTATGCAGCGTGTTTTGAAACACGAAGAGCGGAGACGCGCCGCGCCGCGCCGCCTGGCCCAGTAAGCGTAGTTTGCTTTGATATAGGACCGTTTGGCGACGTAAAAAAATACTGGTTTCCACAGTAGAATGAATGGAAAGTAGCGGAAAGTGTTTAATATGTAATTACATGTGACGAAAAAGTAGCTTTTGCGCGAGTTTGTGTAATCCGTATTTCTTTTCGGTTTGTTTTTGCGTCTTTGAGTGCGTTTTTGCCTGGGACAGTGAGGTCGTATCTAGTTGAAAGTGATATCACGTACTGAGAACGGTAGTCGCTTGGCGGTGTCAAAGGTTTAAAATTGTAAGTGAACGCATCGAGTAGTTACGGACGTTTCTGCAGCGTGTTTTGAAACACGAAGAGCAGAGACGCGCCGCGCCGCCTGGCCCAGTAGCGTACTTTGCATTGATATAGGAGCGTGTGGCGACGTAAAAAAAGACTAGTTTCCACAGTGGAATGAAAGGAGAGTAACGGAAAGTGTTTAATTTGTAACTACATAAGACGAAGAAGTAGCTTTTGCGCGAGTTTGTGTAATCCGTGTTTCTTTTCGGTTTGTATTTACGTCTTTGAGTGCGTTTTTGCCTGGGACAGTGAGGTCGTATCTAGTTGAAAGTGATATCACGTACTGAGAACGGTAGTCGCTTGGCGGTGTCAAAGTTTTAAGATTGTAAGTGAAGGCATCGAGGAGTTACGGACGTTTATGCAGCGTGTTTTGAAACACGAAGAGCGGAGACGCGCCGCGCCGCGCCGCCTGGCCCAGTAAGCGTAGTTTGCTTTGATATAGGACCGTTTGGCGACGTAAAAAAATACTGGTTTCCACAGTAGAATGAATGGAAAGTAGCGGAAAGTGTTTAATATGTAATTACATGTGACGAAAAAGTAGCTTTTGCGCGAGTTTGTGTAATCCGTATTTCTTTTCGGTTTGTTTTTGCGTCTTTGAGTGCGTTTTTGCCTGGGACAGTGAGGTCGTATCTAGTTGAAAGTGATATCACGTACTGAGAACGGTAGTCGCTTGGCGGTGTCAAAGGTTTAAAATTGTAAGTGAACGCATCGAGTAGTTACGGACGTTTCTGCAGCGTGTTTTGAAACACGAAGAGCAGAGACGCGCCGCGCCGCCTGGCCCAGTAGCGTACTTTGCATTGATATAGGAGCGTGTGGCGACGTAAAAAAAGACTAGTTTCCACAGTGGAATGAAAGGAGAGTAACGGAAAGTGTTTAATTTGTAACTACATAAGACGAAGAAGTAGCTTTTGCGCGAGTTTGTGTAATCCGTGTTTCTTTTCGGTTTGTATTTACGTCTTTGAGTGCGTTTTTGCCTGGGACAGTGAGGTCGTATCTAGTTGAAAGTGATATCACGTACTGAGAACGGTAGTCGCTTGGCGGTGTCAAAGTTTTAAGATTGTAAGTGAAGGCATCGAGGAGTTACGGACGTTTATGCAGCGTGTTTTGAAACACGAAGAGCGGAGACGCGCCGCGCCGCGCCGCCTGGCCCAGTAAGCGTAGTTTGCTTTGATATAGGACCGTTTGGCGACGTAAAAAAATACTGGTTTCCACAGTAGAATGAATGGAAAGTAGCGGAAAGTGTTTAATATGTAATTACATGTGACGAAAAAGTAGCTTTTGCGCGAGTTTGTGTAATCCGTATTTCTTTTCGGTTTGTTTTTGCGTCTTTGAGTGCGTTTTTGCCTGGGACAGTGAGGTCGTATCTAGTTGAAAGTGATATCACGTACTGAGAACGGTAGTCGCTTGGCGGTGTCAAAGGTTTAAAATTGTAAGTGAACGCATCGAGTAGTTACGGACGTTTCTGCAGCGTGTTTTGAAACACGAAGAGCAGAGACGCGCCGCGCCGCCTGGCCCAGTAGCGTACTTTGCATTGATATAGGAGCGTGTGGCGACGTAAAAAAAGACTAGTTTCCACAGTGGAATGAAAGGAGAGTAACGGAAAGTGTTTAATTTGTAACTACATAAGACGAAGAAGTAGCTTTTGCGCGAGTTTGTGTAATCCGTGTTTCTTTTCGGTTTGTATTTACGTCTTTGAGTGCGTTTTTGCCTGGGACAGTGAGGTCGTATCTAGTTGAAAGTGATATCACGTACTGAGAACGGTAGTCGCTTGGCGGTGTCAAAGTTTTAAGATTGTAAGTGAAGGCATCGAGGAGTTACGGACGTTTATGCAGCGTGTTTTGAAACACGAAGAGCGGAGACGCGCCGCGCCGCGCCGCCTGGCCCAGTAAGCGTAGTTTGCTTTGATATAGGACCGTTTGGCGACGTAAAAAAATACTGGTTTCCACAGTAGAATGAATGGAAAGTAGCGGAAAGTGTTTAATATGTAATTACATGTGACGAAAAAGTAGCTTTTGCGCGAGTTTGTGTAATCCGTATTTCTTTTCGGTTTGTTTTTGCGTCTTTGAGTGCGTTTTTGCCTGGGACAGTGAGGTCGTATCTAGTTGAAAGTGATATCACGTACTGAGAACGGTAGTCGCTTGGCGGTGTCAAAGGTTTAAAATTGTAAGTGAACGCATCGAGTAGTTACGGACGTTTCTGCAGCGTGTTTTGAAACACGAAGAGCAGAGACGCGCCGCGCCGCCTGGCCCAGTAGCGTACTTTGCATTGATATAGGAGCGTGTGGCGACGTAAAAAAAGACTAGTTTCCACAGTGGAATGAAAGGAGAGTAACGGAAAGTGTTTAATTTGTAACTACATAAGACGAAGAAGTAGCTTTTGCGCGAGTTTGTGTAATCCGTGTTTCTTTTCGGTTTGTATTTACGTCTTTGAGTGCGTTTTTGCCTGGGACAGTGAGGTCGTATCTAGTTGAAAGTGATATCACGTACTGAGAACGGTAGTCGCTTGGCGGTGTCAAAGTTTTAAGATTGTAAGTGAAGGCATCGAGGAGTTACGGACGTTTATGCAGCGTGTTTTGAAACACGAAGAGCGGAGACGCGCCGCGCCGCGCCGCCTGGCCCAGTAAGCGTAGTTTGCTTTGATATAGGACCGTTTGGCGACGTAAAAAAATACTGGTTTCCACAGTAGAATGAATGGAAAGTAGCGGAAAGTGTTTAATATGTAATTACATGTGACGAAAAAGTAGCTTTTGCGCGAGTTTGTGTAATCCGTATTTCTTTTCGGTTTGTTTTTGCGTCTTTGAGTGCGTTTTTGCCTGGGACAGTGAGGTCGTATCTAGTTGGCGGTGTCAAAGTTTCATGACGTAAGTGAAGTGATGTAGTCGGCTTTGACGCAGAAGATATTCCGCCCGCCGATATTCGCCCCGTTCAGTGTAGGCGTGTCTCTCGCTGTTACTTGTTCGGAGTGGTCGCCTTATAACGTAACTGGGAGCAAGCGGAGCGCAGCGGAGTCGCATTGCAAAGTCGCTTGCTAAGTCGGGCGGCTTGGAGGGAGACAAAATTCATGCAGCCAAGCCTACAGGCTGCGCACCCCGCTCACCCCCCCCCCCCAACCCCCCACACAGGCCCCTCAAATGCGCCTGTTGATATAACTTGCTTGCGACTTCGCTTGCTAATTTTTGAAGCAAGTAAGGAAATAGTATGTGCGCCGCCAAGCCAGCAGACACACCAGCCTCCAAGCAGCAATTAAAATAGTCGCCGTTGATTGCATTAGCTGGACTTCCTTCTGGAAACAGTTTCACTGTTGCCACACAGCACTGCTTGTGTTTAATTATTATGTAATGCTCCAATTATTTTAATGCAGCCCAATTGCGACGATTTGTGTGTGTGTGTGATCTGTAAATTTCTGTTTTGCTTTCTCAGTCGAGAAGCTGGGGCTGCAACAATATTACATTGAAGCCTGCTAACTCAGGAAGTGCAGCCTGGAAGCAAGTAGCTGAAAATGGATGTCCGCCATGTCGAGATGAAAATGCTGAGTCTGAACAGTTGAAATTTTATGGCGCCTCCAGGCGACTGTGAGAGGCTGTGTTCACCCCTGGAATCGCACCACAGGATATCGGCCGCGAGCTGCGAATTCCGACGGACGACAGGCCGCATATTGCGCTCCTTACCCCCCCCCCCCCCCACCCGCTATCGCAATACTGGACCGTGTTTTCCGACGCATTCCGTCCTTGGCGTACAATGCGTTAGCTACCCTGGGTCCCACGCTTTTCACACTTTCCCTTTTTTTTAGTTTTCGGCAGGCACTTCATCTGTAGCCCTATGTTATGTGAAAGGGCGGCACAAGTGGCAGCGTTGATTTATGCGGTATTAGGCATGTCTTGCAGTACTGGTACATCTGTCTCTCATCTACTGTATTACAGTGGATTTCTTGCCTTTGATTCTCGTCTGACAACTTGTTATTGGCACCACACAGCACAGCTTACGGTAGTGATTATTGTAATGCTCCAATCGTCGGGAATTTCGATGCACGTGTTTGATCTGTAAGTTTTTCTTTTTTTGACAGACATTATGACTGGTATTAGACACCACACCAACGAGCGTCTTTTATTCCAGCCGCCATTTGGCTCGGTTACTGTTCTACAACTTGGTTTGCCACTTTATTATTCGGTAGTGCCTAATTTCATGGAAGATCTTCCTTCTTACTTCACCTCAGACTTAGTGCTTGTTTTCTCCTCATGAGTCTCCACTTCACTGCTTACAGTTATATTACCTGTTAGTTTCGTTCCTTCCTTACTTCTCTCTATCGTTTCCTCTTTGCCCCATACATCCTTCCTCTTCTCACCATGGCTTCCTCCTCCTCCTCTCATCCTTCCCCATATTTCTATCCTCTTCAACTCTCTCAAACATACTTTCCTCATACACACACTCCCTCCCTCCCTCCCTCCCTACCTCCCTCCCTCCCTTCTTTCTACATACTGATTTTTCTCCTCCCCATCTCATTTTTTCTGCATTACAGCATGCAAGCAAAGCAGTCTATTCAAGTTCTGTGGTTACTACACACAACTCAGCTGCAAAAGCATCTGTTACTAAACTTGCAAGAGATACCTTGCATGGAGGAGTGACTGCTTATGCAACACTTACTCTGCACATTTGAGATACTGTACATGCAAGAGTTGCAGCACACACTATTCATGTTCTATTAGCTAAAACTGCTGAATGTGAAATTCTTCCTATTCATTTCAGTATATCTGTACATGCAAGTGTTACTCTATACAGAAAGGTTGCTGCAAATGAAACAGTTACTGAATGTACAAGAGTTATGGCATCTACAAGGTTAATCACAAGGTCTGCTATCCTTGCAATTTGTGCTGTCCTTTCAAGTTCTGCTGTCCTCTTAAGTTGAGCTGTCCTCTCTAGTTCAGCTGTCCTCTCAAGTTGAGCTGTCCTCACAAGCTGTGCTGTCCTCACTAGCTGTGCTGTCCTTGCTAGCTGTGCTGTCCTCACAAGTTGTGCTGTCCTTGCAAGTTGTGCTGTCCTCTCAAGTTGAGCTGTAATCACAAGCTGTGTTGTCCTCACAAGCTGTGCTGTCCTCACAAGCTGTGCTGCCCTCGCAAGCTGTGCTGTCCTCGCAACTTGTACTGTCCCCACAAGGTGTGCTTCCCTCGCAAGGTGTGCTCGCCTTGCAATGTGTGCTGTGCTGTGCTGTGCTGTCCTCAAAAAGTATGCTGTGTTCACAAGGTCAGATACACTAACTACGTGTTTTGTCATTGTGAGGATTGCCAGTGTCAATATCAGTGCTGTCAGTGTAAGCTGTACTGTCCTCACAGGTGTTGTAGTCATCACAAGTTTTGCAGCAATGGCAGGATATGCACTTATCAGAAAATGTGATTGTCCTCCCAACATGTTGTACCTTAATATGGTGTTCTGTCCTAACTTGTTTAACGGTCCTGAAGATATTTGCTGTTCTCATAAGATACGCTGTCCTCAAAAAATATGCTGCTGCACAAGGTGTGTTGTCCTCGAAAGATGTGCTGTCCTCACAAGCTGTGCTGTCTTCGCAAGTTGTGCTGTCCTCACAAGCTGTGCTGTCCTCGCAAGCTGTGCTGTCTTCGCAAGTTGTGCTGTCCTCACAAGCTGTGCTGAACTCGCAAGCTGTGCTGTCCTCGCAAGCTGTGCTGTCCTCGCAAGCTGTGCTGTCCTCGCAAGCTGTGCTGTCCTCGCAAGCTGTGGTGTCCTTGCAAGTTGTGCTGTACTCGCAACTTGTGCTGTCCTTGCAAGTTGTGCTGTCCTCACAACTTGTGCTGTCTCCACAAGATGTGCTTCCCTTGCAAGGTCTGCTGGCCTTGCAATGTGTGCTGTGCTGTCCTCAAAAAGTATCCCATGTTCACAAGGTCAGATACACTAACTACATGTTCTGTCATTGTGAGGATTGCCGGTGTCAATATCTGTGCTGTCAACGTAAGCTGTACTGTCCTCACAGGTTTTGTACTCATCACAGCATGTGCAGGAATGGCACAATATGCACTCAGAAAATGTGTTTTTCCCCCCAACATGTTGTACCTTAATATGGTGTTCTGTCCTCGCTTGTTTAATGGTCCTGAATTTATTTGCTGTTCTCATAAGATACACTGTCCTCAAAAAGTATGCTGCTGCACAAGGTGTGTTGTCCTCGAAAGATGAGCTTTAATTGCTGGCTTTTTTGTCCTTGCAAGGGGAGTGCATTCTGTGCGAGGTGAACTGTCCTCACTGGTAGTGCTGCCCATGAAAATTATTCTGTTCCCACATGGTGAGCTGTACTGCCAACATGTGGTAACCTCATAACGAGTGCAGCAATCAGAAGGCATGCAGTCATTCGAACATATATTTTTCAGAAAATATGCCATCTTCATATATTGTCCTATCCCCACACAGTGTACTAACATTACAAGGCATACTCTCCTCTTAGGGTGTGCCTCCCTTATAAAATATCCTCTCATTCCAACATGTGCTCTCCCTTTAAGGTATGCGGACTGCCTGAAGTGAGCTGTCCTCTGCATATCTGCCTTCTTCTTAACACTTGATGTACTCAGCAGGTGTGCAATTTTATTGGTGTCTTGTGTTCTGAAGGTGTCTTTGCAAGGCGAGTTGTCTTCACATGGCATGCTAACTTCACAGGTGTGCTGTCTTCACTAGATGTGCAGTGCTTGTGAGTTGTGCTGTCCTTGCATGGTGTGCCATTCTCGCACAGTGTGCCATCCTCGCACGGTGTGCCATCCTCGCACGGTGTGCCATCCTCGCATGGTGTGCCATCCTCACACGGTGTGCCATCCTCACACGGTGAGCCATCATTGCAAGGTGTGCCATCCTTGCAAGGTGTACCATACTCGCAAAGTGTGCCATCCTCACAAGATGTGCCATCCTCACAAGGTGTGCCATCCTCACAAGGTGTGCCATCCTCACGTGTGCCATCCTTGCAAGGAGTGCTAACCTTGCAAGGTGTGCTGTACTCACATACAATGCATGGCAAGCCCCCCCCTTGCAGTGCAAGCCACCCTCACATTGTGTGGTTCTACCATCCCAGGATGTTCTGTCATCACATAATGCGCTGTCCTCAGTAGGGATGCTGCCCTCAAAAGGAGTGGTGTCAACACTTGACGTTCTGTCCTTTGATAGAGTGGCTTCCTAATAATATGTGCCATCTCCAATCAGTGTAATCTCATACAATCTGTACTGTCTCTTGAATGAGTGCTGCCCCTGGAAGGTGTGCTTTCTTTTCATGGTGAGCTGTGAGCTGTGCTGACAAGAGCTACTGATATCAGAACGTCAGCTCCTCTACATGTAACAACATGTCTCTTTCTTAAATGTCTCTTCCCCATAATCAGGGCTTATTTCATTAAGAGTGCTATCCCACAAGGTGAGCTGAGTACGCAAGTCACGCTGCTTTGACATAGTTTGCAGTCCTTACACTGCATGACGTCCACAAAGATCTTGTCACTTAATAGAGGAGATGCAATCAGACTAGGCAGAATTCACAGTGTGCACACTTTACAAGATGTGCAGCCCTTTTAAGGAGAGCAGCTCTAGCAAAGAGTGAGACTTCCAATGACTGCAGTCTTCACAATGACTGCAGCCTTCAAATTGAGTACAGCCTTCACTAGGAATGCAGCCTCCACAGGGAGTGCAGGGTCTGCAGGGAGTGCAGCATCCACATGGAGTGCAGTCACCACAGGCAGTACAACCTTCGCAGAGAGTGCAGCCTCCGCAAGGGGTAAACCCATCGCACAGAGTGCAGTCTTTGCACAGAGTGTAGTATTCATACAGAGTCACCCCTCCAATGGAGTGCAGCCCTCGAACGGAGTATAGTCTTCAGACAGAGTACAGCCTTCGCACAGAGTGGTGCCTTCGCAGGGAGTACTGCCTTCACAGGGAGTGCTAATTTCGCACAGAGTGCTGCCTTCGCACAGAGTGCAGCCTTCGTACGTAGTGCTGCCATCGCAGGGAGTGCTGCCTTCACAGGGAGTGCTGCCTTCGCAGGGAGTGCTGCCTTCGCAGGGAGTGCTGCCTTCGCAGGGAGTGCTGCCTTCGCAGGGAGTGCTGCCTTCGCAGGGAGTGCTGCCTTCGCAGGGAGTGCTGCTTTCACAAGGAGTGGTGCCTACGCACACAGTGCTGCCTTTGCACAGAGCGCTGCCTTCGCACGGATTGCTGCCTTTGCACAGAGTGCTGCCTTCGCAAAGAGTGCTGCCTTCGCAAGGAGTTCTGCATTCGCAGGGAGTGCTGCATTCGCAGGGAGTGCTGCCTTCACAGGGAGTGCTCCCTTCGCACGGAGTGCTGCCTTCGCACGGAGTGCTGCCTTCGCACGGAGTGCTGCCTTCGCACGGAGTGCGGCCTTCGCACGGAGTGCTGCCTTCGCACGGAGTGCTGCCTTCCACGGAGTGCTGCCTTCCACGGAGTGCTGCCTTCCACGGAGTGCTGCCTTCCACGGAGTGCTGCCTTCCACGGAGTGCTGCCTTCCACGGAGTGCTGCCTTCGCAGAGTGTGCTGCCTTCGCAGGGAGTGCTGCCTTCGCAGGGAGTGCTGCCTTCGCAGGGAGTGCTGCCTTCGCAGGGAGTGCTGCCTTCGCAGGGAGTGCTGCCTTCGCAGGGAGTGCTGCCTTCGCAGGGAGTGCTGCCTTCGCAGGGAGTGCTGCCTTCGCAGGGAGTGCTGCCTTCGCAGGGAGTGCTGCCTTTGCAGGGAGTGCTGCCTTCGCAGGGAGTGCTGCCTTCGCAGGGAGTGCTGCCTCGGCACAGAGTGCTGCCTCGGCACAGAGTGCTGCCTCGGCACAGAGTGCTGTCTCGGCACAGAGTGCTGCCTCGGCAAAGAGTGCTGCCTCGGCACAGAGTGCTGCCTCGGCACAGAGTGCTGCCTCGGCACAGAGTGCTGCCTCGGCACAGAGTGCTGCCTCGGCACAGAGTGCTGCCTCGGCACAGAGTGCTGCCTCGGCACAGAGTGCTGCCTCGGCACAGAGTGCTGCCTCGGCACAGAGTGCTGCCTGGGCACAGAGTGCTGCCTCGACACAGAGTGCTGCCTCGGCACAGAGTGCTGCCTCGGCACAGAGTGCTGCCTCGGCACAGAGTGCTGCCTCGGCACAGAGTGCTGCCTCGGCACAGAGTGCTGCCTCGGCACAGAGTGCTGCCTCGGCACAGAGTGCTGCCTCGGCACAGAGTGCTGCCTCGGCACAGAGTGCTGCCTCGGCACAGAGTGCTGCCTCGGCACAGAGTGCTGCCTCGGCACAGAGTGCTGCCTCGGCACAGAGTGCTGCCTCGGCACAGAGTGCTGCCTCGGCACAGAGTGCTGCCTCGGCACAGAGTGCTGCCTCGGCACAGAGTGCTGCCTCGGCACAGAGTGATGCCTCGGCACAGAGTGCTGCCTCGGCACAGAGTGCTGCCTCGGCACAGAGTGCTGCCTCGGCACAGAGTGCTGCCTCGGCACAGAGTGCTGCCTCGGCACAGAGTGCTGCCTGGGCACAGAGTGCTGCCTGGGCACAGAGTGCTGCCTCGACACAGAGTGCTGCCTCGGCACAGAGTGCTGCCTCGGCACAGAGTGCTGCCTCGGCACAGAGTGCTGCCTCGGCACAGAGTGCTGCCTCGGCACAGAGTGCTGCCTCGGCACAGAGTGCTGCCTCGGCACAGAGTGCTGCCTCGGCACAGAGTGCTGCCTCGGCACAGAGTGCTGCCTCGGCACAGAGTGCTGCCTCGGCACAGAGTGATGCCTCGGCACAGAGTGCTGCCTCGGCACAGAGTGCTGCCTCGGCACAGAGTGCTGCCTCGGCACAGAGTGCTGCCTCGGCACAGAGTGCTGCCTCGGCACAGAGTGCTGCCTCGGCACAGAGTGCTGCCTCGGCACAGAGTGCTGCCTCGGCACAGAGTGCTGCCTCGGCACAGAGTGCTGCCTTCGCAAGGAGTGCTGCCTTCGCAAGGACTGCTGCCTTCGCAAGGAGTGCTGGCTTCGCAAGGAGTGCTGCCTTCGAAAGGAGTGCTGCCTTCGCAAGGAGTGCTGCCTTCGCAAGGAGTGCTGCCTTCGCAAGGAGTGCTGCCTTCGCAAGGAGTGCTGCCTTCGCAAGGAGTGCTGCCTTCGCAAGGAGTGCTGCCTTCGCAAGGAGTGCTGCCTTGGAGTGCTGCCTTCGCAAGGAGTGCTGCCTTCGCAAGGAGTGCTGCCTTTGCAAGGAGTGCTGCCTTCGCAAGGAGTGCTGCCTTCGCAAGGAGTGCTGCCTTCGCAAGGAGTGCTGCCTTCGCAAGGAGTGCTGCCTTCGCAAGGAGTGCTGCCTTCGCAAGGAGTGCTGCCTTCGCAAGGAGTGCTGCCTTCGCAAGGAGTGCTGCCTTCGCAAGGAGTGCTTCCTTCGCTAGGAGTGCTGCCTTCGCTAGGTGTGCTGCCTTCGCTAGGAGAGCTGCCTTCGCTAGGAGAGCTGCCTTCGCTAGGAGTGCTGCCTTCGCAAGGAGTGCTGCCTTCGCAAGGAGTGCTGCCTACGCACAGAGTGCTGCCCTTTCTCAGAGTTCTGCCTTCGCAAGGATTGCTGCCTTCGCTAGGAATGCTGCCTTTGAGCAGAGTGCTGCATTCGCAAGGAGTGGAGCCTTCGCAAGGGGTGGAGCCTTAGCAAGGGGTGGTGCCTTCGCAAGGAGTGCTGCCTTCACAAGGAGTGCTGCCTTCACAGGGCGTGCTGCCTTCGCAAGGAGTGCCGCCTTCACAGGGCGTGCTGCCTTCGCAAGGAGTGCTGCCTTCGCAAGGAGTGCTGCCTTCGCAAGGAGTGCTGCCTTTGAGCAGAGTGCTGCATTCGCAAGGAGTGGAGCCTTCGCAAGGGGTGGTGCCTTCGCAAGGAGTGCTGCATTCGCACAGAGTGCTGCCTTCACAAGGAGTGCTGCCTTCGCAAGGAGTGCTGCCTTCACAAGGAGTGCTGCCTTCGCAAGGAGTGCAGCCATCACAGGGCGTGCTGCCTTCGCAAGGAGTGCCGCCTTCGCAAGGAGTGCTGCCTTCGCAAGGAGTGCTGCCTTCGCAAGGAGTGCTGCCTTCGCAAGGAGTGCTGCATTCACAGGGCGTGCTGCCTTCGCAAGGAGTGTCGCCTTCACAGGGCGTGCTGCCTTCGCAAGGAGTGCTGCCTTCGCAAGGAGTGCTGCCTTCGCAAGGAGTGCTGCCTTTGAGCAGAGTGCTGCATTCGCAAGGAGTGGAGCCTTCGCAAGGGGTGGTGCCTTCGCAAGGAGTGCTGCCTTCGCAAGGAGTGCTGCCTTCGCAAAGAGTGCTGCCTTCGCAAGGAGTGCTGCCTTCGCAAGGAGTGCTGCCTTCACAAGGAGTGCTGCCTTCACAAGGAGTGCTGCCTTCACAAGGAGTGCTGCCTTCACAAGGAGTGCTGCCTTCACAAGGAGTGCTGCCTTCACAAGGAGTGCTGCCTTCACAAGGAGTGCTGCCTTCACAAGGAGTGCTGCCTTCACAAGGAGTGCTGCCTTCGCTTGGGTGCTGCCTTCGCTTGGGTGCTGCCTTCGCAAGGAGTGCTGCCTTCGCAAGGAGTGCTACCTTCGCAAGGAGTGCTTTCTCTGCACCGAGTGCTGCGTTCGCAGGGAGTGCTGCGTTCGCAGGGAGTGCTGCCTTCGCTAGGAGTGCTGCCTTCGCTAGGAGTGCTGCCTTTGCAAGGAGTGCTGCCTTTGCAAGGAGTGCTGCCTTTGCTAGGAGTGCTGCCTTTGCTAGGAGTGCTGCCTTTGCTAGGAGTGCTGCCTTTGCTAGGAGTGCTGCCTTTGCTAGGAGTGCTGCCTTCGCTAGGAGTGCTGCCTTCGTTAGGAGTGCTACCTTCGCTAGGAGTGTTGCCTTCGCTAGGAGTGCTGCCTTCGCAAGGAGTTCTGCCTTCGCAAGGAGTGCTGCCTTCGCTAGGAGTGCTGCCTTCACAAGGAGTGCTGCCTTTGCGCAGAGTGCTGCCTTCTCAAGGAGTGGTGCCTTCGCACGGAGTGCTGCCCTTGCACAGAGTGCTACCTTCGCAAGGAGCGCTGTATTCTCTAGGAGTGCTGCCTTCGCAAGGAGTGCTGCCTTCGCAAGGAGTGCTGCCTTCGCAAGGAGTGCTGCCTTCGCAAGGAGTGCTGCCTTCGCAAGGAGTGCTGCCTTCACAGGGCGTGCTGCCTTCGCAAGGAGTGTCGCCTTCACAGGGCGTGCTGCCTTCGCAAGGAGTGCTGCCTTCGCAAGGAGTGCTGCCTTCGCAATTAGTGCTGCCTTCGCAAGGAGTGCTGCCTTCGCAAGGAGTGCTGCCTTCGCAAGGAGTACTGCGGACGCAAGGAGTGCTGCTTTCGCAAGGAGTGCTGCCGTCGCTAGGAGTGCTGCCTTCGCTAGGAGAACTGCCTTCGCTAGGAGTGCTGCCTTCGCAAGGAGTGCTGCCTTCGCAAAGAGTGCTGCCTTCGCAAGGAGTGGTGCCTACGAAGAGTGCTGCCTTTTCACAGAGTTCTGCCTTCGTAAGGATTGCTGCCTTCGTAAGGATTGCTGCCTTCGCAAGAAGTGCTGCCTTCGCTAGAAGTGCTGCCTTTGCAAGGAGTGCTGCCTTCGCATGGAGAGCAGCCTTCGCACAGAGTGCAGCCTTTACTAGGAGTGCTACCTTCGCAAGGAGTGCTGCCTTCGCTAGGAATGCTGCCTTTGCGCAGAGTGCTGCATTCGCAAGGAGTGGTGCCTTCGCAAGGAGTGGTGCCTTCGCAAGGAGTTCTGCCTTCGCTTGGAGTGCTGCATTCGCAAGGAGTGCTCCTTTCGCAAGGAGTGCTCCTTTCGCAAGGAGTGCTGCCTTCGCTAGGAGTGCTGCCTCCGCACCGAGTGCTGCTTTCGCAGGGAGTGATGCCTTCGCACGGAGTGCTGACTTCGCACGGAGTGCAGCCATCGCAAAGAATGCTGCCTTCACAGGGTGTGATGCCTCCGCAAGGTGTGCTGCCTTCCAAAGAGTGGTGCCTATGCACGGAGTGCTGCCTTTGCAAAGATTGCTGCCTTTGCAAGGAGTGCTGCCTTTGCACAGAGTGCTGCCTTCGCAAGGAGTGGTGGCTTCGCAAGGAGTGCTGCCTTTGCACAGAGTGCTGCCTTTGCACAGAGTGCTGCCTTCGCAAAGAGTGCTGCCTTCACAAGAGTGCTGCCTTCGCAAGGAGTGCTGCTTTCCCAAGGAGTGCTCCCTTGGCACGGAGTGCTGCCTTCGCTAGGAGTGCTGCCTTCGCTAGGAGTGCTGCCTTCGCTAGGAGTGCTGCCTTCGCAGTGAGTGCTGCCTTCGCAAGCAGTGCTGCCTTCGCAAGGAGTGCTGCCTTCGCAAGTACTTCTGCCTTCGCAAGGAGTGCTACCTTTGCTAGGAATACTGCCTTCGCTAGGAGTGCTGCCTTTGCAAGTAGTGCTGCCTGCGCAGGGAGTACTGACTTCGCAAGAAGTGCTGCCTTCTGTAGGAGTGCTGCCTTCGCAAAGAGTGCTGCATTTGCAAAGTGTGCTCCCTTCGCAAGGAGTGGTGCCTACGCACGGAGTGATGCTTCTGCACAGAGTGCTGCCTTCGCAACGATTGCTGCCTTCGCAAGGATTGCTGCCTTCGCAAGGATTCCTGCCTTCGCAAGGATTGCTGCCTTCGCAAGGATGGCTGCCTTTGCAAGGAGTGCTGTCTTCGCAAGGAGTGCTGTCTTCGCAAGGAGTGCTGTCTTCGCAAGGAGTGCTGCGTTCGCAAGGAGTGCTGCGTTCGCAAGGAGTGCTGCGTTCGCAAGGAGTGCTGCCTTCACAAGGAGGGCTGCCTTTGCAGGGCCTGCTGCCTTCACAAGGGGTGGTGCTTTCACTACTAGTGCTGCCTTCGCATAGAGTACTGCCTTTGCAAGGAGTGCTGCCTTGAAAGGAGTGCTCCTTTCGCAAGGCGTGCTGCCTTTGCTAGGAGTGTTGCCTTCACAAGGAGGGCTGCCTTCGCAAGGAGGGCTGCCTTCGCAGGGAGTTCTGCCTTCACAAGGGGTATTGCTTTGGCAAGTAGTGCTGCTTTCTTTGCGAAGGCAGCACTCCTTGCAAAGGCAGCACAACTTCCGAAGGCAGCACTCATTGCGACCGCAGCACTCCTTGCGAACGTAGCACTCCTTGCGAAGGCAACACTCCTTTGCAAGGAGTGCTGCCTTCCAAGGAGTGCTCCCTTTGCAAGGAGTGCTGCCTTCGTAAGGAGTGCAGATTTCGCAAGGAGTGCTGCGTTCACTAGGAGTGCTGCCTTCGCAGGGAGAGCTGCCTTCGCAAGGGATGGTGCCTATGCTCGGAGTGCTGCCTTTGCAAGGAGTGCTTCCTTTGCAAGGAGTACTGCCTTCGCAAGGAGTGCTGCGTTCGCAAGGAAGGGTGCCTTCGCAGGGGGTGCTGCCTTTCCAGGGAGTGCTGCCTTCGCAAGGAGTGGTGCCTACAAACGTAGTGCTGCCTTCGCACAGAGTGCTAATTTTGCACAGAGTGCAGCCTTCGCACGTAGTGCTGCCTTTACACAGAGTGCTGCCTTCGCAAGGAGTGCTGCCTTTGCAAGGAGTGCTCCCTCCGCAAGGAGTGCTGCCGTCGAAGGAGTGCTGCCTTCACAAGGAGTGCTGCTTTAGCACGGAGTGCTGCCTTTGCACAGAGTGCTGCCTTCGCAAAGAGTGCTGCCTTCGCAAAGAGTGCTGCCTTCACAAGAGTGCTGCCTTCGCGAGGAGTGCTGCCTTCCCAAGGAGTGCTCCCTTGGCACGGAGTGCTGCCTTCGCTAGGAGTGCTGCCTTCGCAGTGAGTGCTGCCTTCACAGGGAGTGCTGCCTTCGCAAGGAGTGCTGCCTTCGCAAGGAGTGCTGCCTTCGCAAGGAGTGTTGCCTTCGCAAGGAGTGCTTCCTTCGCAAGGAGTGCTACGGTCGCAAGGAGTGCTGCGGTCGCAAGGAGTGCTGCGGTCGCAAGGAGTGCTGCCTTCGCAAGGAGTGCTGCCTTCGCAAGGAGTGCTGCCTTCGCAAGGAGTGCTGCCTTCGCAAGGAGTGCTGCCTTCGCAGGGAGTGCTGCCTTCACAAGGGGAACTGCCTTCGCTAGGAGTGCTGCCTTCGCTAGGAGTGCTGCCTTCGCAAGGAGTGCTGCCTTCGCAAGGAGTGCTGCTTTCGCAAGGAGTGCTGCCATCGAAGGAGTGCTGCCTTCACAAGGAGTGCTGCTTTAGCACGGAGTGCTGCTTTAGCGGGGAGTGCTGCCTTTGCACAGAGTGCTCCCTTCGCAAGGAGTGCTGCCTTCACAAGAGTGCTGCCTTCGCGAGGAGTGCTGCCTTCCCAAGGAGTGCTCCCTTGGCACGGAGTGCTGCCTTCGCTAGGAGTGCTGCCTTCGCAGTGAGTGCTGCCTTCACAGGGAGTGCTGCCTTCGCAAGGAGCGCAGCCTTCGCAAGGAGTGCTGCCTTCGCAAGGAGTGCTGCCTTTGCAAGGAGTGCTTCCTTCGCAAGGAGTGCTGTGGTCGCAAGGAGTGCTGCCTTCGCAAGGAGTGCTGCCTTCGCAAGGAGTGCTGCCTTCTCAAGGGGAACTGACTTCGCAAGGAGTGCTGCCTTCGCAAGGAGTGCTGCCTTCGCTAGGAGTGCTGCCTTCGCAAGGAGTGGTGCCTACAAAGAGTGCTGCCTTTTCACAGAGTTCTGCCTTCGCAAGGATTGCTGCCTTCGCAAGGATTGCTGCCTTCGCAAGGAGTGCTGCCTTCGCAAGGAGTGTTGCCTTCGCAAGGGGTGTTGCCTTCGCAAGGAATGCTGCCTTCGCAGGGAGTGCTGCCTTCGCAAGGAGTGTTGCCTTCACAAGGAGTGCTGCCTTCGCAAGGAGTGTTGCCTTTGCAAGAAGTGCTGCCTTCGCTAAAAGTGCTGCCTTTTCACAGAGTTCTGCCTTCGCAAGGATTGCTGCCTTCGCAAGGAGTGCTGCCTTTGCTAGGAGTGCTGCCGTCGCAAGGAGTGCTGCCTTCGCTAGGAGTGCTGCCTTCACTAGGAGTGCTGCCTTCGCTAGGAGTGCTGCCTTTGCTAGGAGTGCCTGCCTTCGCAAGGAGTGCTGCCTTCACAAGGAGTGTTGCCTTCGCAAGGAGTGTTGCCTTCGCAAGGAGTGCTGCCTTCGCAGGGAGTGATGCCTTCGCAAGGAGTGTTGCCTTCACAAGGAGTGCTGCCTTCGCAAGGAGTGTTGCCTTTGCAAGAAGTGCTGCCTTCGCTAAAAGTGCTGCCTTCGCTAGAAGAATTGCCTTCGCTAGGAGTGCTGCCTTCGCTAGGAGTGCTGCCTTCGGTAGGAGTGCTGCCTTTGCATGGAGTGCTGCCTTTGCATGGAGTGCTGCCTTTGCATGGAGTGCTGCCTTTGCATGGAGTGGTGCCTTTGCATGGAGTGCTGCCTTCGCACGGAGTGCAGCCTTCGCACAGAGTGCAGCCTTTGCTAGGAGTGCTACCTTCGCAAGGAGTGCTGCCTTCGCTAGGAATGCTGCCTTTGCGCAGAGTGCTGCATTCGCAAGGACTGGTGCCTTCACAAGGAGTGCTGCCTTCCGTTGGAGTGCTGCCTTCGCAAGTAGTGCTGCCTTTGCACAGAGTGCTGCCTTCGCACAGAGTGCTGCCTTCGCAAGGAGTGGTGCTTTCGTAAGGAGTGCTGCCTTCGCACCGAGTGCTGCCTTCGCATAGATTGCTGCCTTCGCAAGGAGTGCTGCCTTCGCAAGGAGTGCTGCCTTCGCAAGGAGTGCTGCCTTCGCAAGGAGTGCAGCCTTCGCAAGGAGTGCTGCCTTCGCAAGGAGTGCTGCCTTCGCAAGGAGTGCTGCCTTCGCAAGGAGTGCTGCCTTCGCAAGGAGTGCTGCCTTCGCAAGGAGTGCTGCCTTCGCAAGGAGTGCTGCCTTCGCAAGGAGTGCTGCCTTCGCAAGGAGTGCTGCCTTCGCAAGGAGTGCTGCCTTCGCAAGGAGTGCTGCCTTCGCAAGGAGTGCTGCCTTCGCAAGGAGTGCTGCCTTCGCAAGTAGTGCTACCTTCGCTAGGAGTGCTACCTTCGCTAGGGGTGCTGCCTTCGCTAGGAGTGCTGCCTTCGCAAGTTGTGCTGTCTGCGCAGGGAGTGCTGACTCCGCAAGGAGTGCTGCCTTCTCTAGAAGTGCTGCCTTCGCAAGGAGTGCTGCCTTCTCTAGAAGTGCTGCCTTCGCAAGGAGTGCTATATATGCAACGTGTGCTGCCTTTGCAAGGATTGCTGCCTTCGCAGGGAGTGCTGCCTTCGCAGGGAGTGCTGCCTTCGCAGGGAGTACTGCCTTCGCAGGGAGTGCTGCCTTCGGAGGGAGTGCTGCCTTCGCAGGGAGTGCTCCCTTCGCACGGAGTGCTGCCTTCGCACGGAGTGCTGCCTTCGCAAGGAGTGCTGCCTTCGCACGGAGTGCTGCCTTACACGGAGTGCTGCCTTCCACGGAGTGCTGCCTTCCACGGAGTGCTGCCTTCCACGGAGTGCTGCCTTCCACGGAGTGCTGCCTTCCACGGAGTGCTGCCTTCCACGGAGTGCTGCCTTCCACGGAGTGCTGCCTTCCACGGAGTGCTGCCTTCCACGGAGTGCTGCCTTCCACGGAGTGCTGCCTTTGCAGAGTGTGCTGCCTTCCCATGGAGTACTGCCTCCGCAGGGAGTGCTGCCTTCGCAGGAAGTGCTGCCTTCGCAGGGAGTGCTGCCTTCGCAGGGAGTGCTGCCTTCGCAGGGAGTGCTGCCTTCGCAGGGAGTGCTGCCTTCGCAGGGAGTGCTGCCTTCGCAGGGAGTGCTGCCTTCGCAGGGAGTGCTGCCTTCGCAGGGAGTGCTGCCTTCGCAGGGAGTCCTGCCTCGGCACAGAGTGCTGCCTCGGCACAGAGTGCTGCCTCGGCACAGAGTGCTGCCTCGGCACAGAGTGCTGCCTCGGCACAGAGTGCTGCCTCGGCACAGTGTGCTGCCTCGGCACAGAGTGCTGCTTCGGCACAGAGTGCTGCCTCGGCACAGAGTGCTGCCTCGGCACAGAGTGCTGCCTCGGCACAGAGTGCTGCCTCGGCACAGAGTGCTGCCTCGGCACAGAGTGCTGCCTCGGCACAGAGTGCTGCCTCGGCACAGAGTGCTGCCTCGGCACAGAGTGCTGCCTCGGCACAGAGTGCTGCCTCGGCACAGAGTGCTGCCTCGGCACAGAGTGCTGCCTTCGCAAGGAGTGCTGCCTTCGCAAGGAGTGCTGCCTTCGCAAGGAGTGCTGCCTTCGCAAGGAGTGCTGCCTTCGCAAGGAGTGCTGCCTTCGCAAGGAGTGCTGCCTTCGCAAGGAGTGCTGCCTTCGCAAGGAGTGCTGCCTTCGCAAGGAGTGCTGCCTTCGCAAGGAGTGCTGCCTTCGCAAGGAGTGCTGCCTTCGCAAGGAGTGCTGCCTTGCAAGGAGTGCTGCCTTCGCAAGGAGTGCTTCCTTCGCTAGGAGTGCTGCCTTCGCTAGGTGTGCTGCCTTCGCTAGGAGAGCTGCCTTCGCTAGGAGTGCTGCCTTCGCAAGGAGTGCTGCCTTCGCAAGGAGTGCTGCCTACGCACAGAGTGCTGCCCTTTCACAGAGTTCTGCCTTCGCAAGGATTGCTGCCAACGCTAGGAATGCTGCCTTTGAGCAGAGTGCTGCATTCGCAAGGAGTGGAGCCTTCGCAAGGGGTGGTGCCTTCGCAAGGAGTGCTGCATTCGCACAGAGTGCTGCCTTCGCAAGGAGTGCTGCCTTCACAAGGAGTGCTGCCTTCACAAGGAGTGCTGCCTTCACAGAGCGTGCTGCCTTCGCAAGGAGTGCCGCCTTCACAGGGCGTGCTGCCTTCGCAAGGAGTGCTGCCTTCGCAAGGAGTGCTGCCTTCGCAAGGAGTGCTGCCTTTGAGCAGAGTGCTGCATTCGCAAGGAGTGGAGCCTTCGCAAGGGGTGGTGCCTTCGCAAGGAGTGCTGCATTCGCACAGAGTGCTGCCTTCGCAAGGAATGCTGCCTTCACAAGGAGTGCTGCCTTCACAAGGAGTGCTGCATTCACAAGGAGTGCTGCCTTCACAAGGAGTGCTGCCTTCACAAGGAGTGCTGCCTTCGCAAGGAGTGCTGCCTTCGCAAGGAGTGCTGCCTTCGCAAGGAGTGCTACCTTCGCAAGGAGTGCTTTCTCCGCACCGAGTGCTGCGTTCGCAGGGAGTGCTGCGTTCGCAGGGAGTGCTACCTTCGCTACGAGTGCTGCCTTCGCTAGGAGTGCTGCCTTCGCTAGGAGTGCTGCCTTCGTAAGGATTGCTGCCTTCGCAAGAAGTGCTGCCTTCGCTAGAAGTGCTGCCTTTGCAAGGAGTGCTGCCTTTGCAAGGAGTGCTGCCTTTGCAAGGAGTGCTGCCTTCGCATGGAGAGCAGCCTTCGCACAGAGTGCAGCCTTTGCTAGGAGTGCTACCTTCACAAGGAGTGCTGCCTTCGCTAGGAATGCTGCCTCCGCACCGAGTGCTGCTTTCGCAGGGAGTGATGCCTTCGCACGGAGTGCTGACTTCGCACGGAGTGCAGCCATCGCAAAGAGTGCTGCCTTCACAGGGTGTGATGCCTCCGCAAGGTGTGCTGCCTTCGCTTGGAGTGCTGCATTCGCAAGGAGTGCTCCCTTCGCAAGGAGTGCTGCCTTCGCTAGGAGTGCTGCCTCCGCACCGAGTGCTGCTTTCGCAGGGAGTGATGCCTTCGCACGGAGTGCTGACTTCGCACGGAGTGCAGCCATCGCAAAGAGTGCTGCCTTCACAGGGTGTGATGCCTCCGCAAGGTGTGCTGCCTTCCCAAGAGTGGTGCCTATGCACGGAGTGCTGCCTTTGCAAAGAGTGCTGCCTTTGCAAGGAGTGCTGCCTTTGCACAGAGTGCTGCCTTCGCAAGGAGTGGTGGCTTCGCAAGGAGTGCTGCCTTCGCACGGAGTGCTGCCTTCGCTCAGAGTGCTGCCTTTGCACAGAGTGCTGCCTTCGCAAAGAGTGCTGCCTTCACAAGAGTGCTGCCTTCGCAAGGAGTGCTGCCTTCCCAAGGAGTGCTCCCTTGGCACGGAGTGCTGCCTTCGCTAGGAGTGCTGCCTTCGCTAGGAGTGCTGCCTTCGCTAGGAGTGCTGCCTTCGCAGTGAGTGCTGCCTTCGCAAGCAGTGCTGCCTTCGCAAGGAGTGCTGCCTTCGCAAGTACTTCTGCCTTCGCAAGTAGTGCTACCTTTGCTAGGAATACTGCCTTCCCTAGGAGTGCTGCCTTTGCAAGTAGTGCTGCCTGCGCAGGGAGTACTGACTTCGCAAGGAGTGCTGCCTTCTGTAGGAGTGCTGCCTTCGCAAGGAGTGCTGCATTTGCAAAGTGTGCTCCCTTCGCAAGGAGTGGTGCCTACGCACAGAGTGATGCTTCAGCACAGAGTGCTGCCTTCGCAAGGATTGCTGCCTTCGCAAGGATTGCTGCCTTCGCAAGGATTGCTGCCTTCGCAAGGATTGCTGCCTTCGCAAGGATTGCTGCCTTCGCAAGGATTGTTGCCTTCGCAAGGATTGCTGCCTTCGCAAGGATTGCTGCCTTCGCAAGGATTGCTGCCTTCGCAAGGATGGCTGCCTTTGCAAGGAGTGCTGTCTTCGCAAGGAGTGCTGTCTTCGCAAGGAGTGCTGTCTTCGCAAGGAGTGCTGCATTCGCAAGGAGTGCTGCGTTCGCAAGGAGTGCTGCCTTCGCAAGGAGGGCTGCCTTTGCAGGGCCTGCTGCCTTCACAAGGGGTGGTGCCTTCGCTAGTAGTGCTGCCTTCGCAGGGAGTACTGCCTTTGCAAGGAGTGCTGCCTTGAAAGGAGTGCTCCCTTCGCAAGGAGTGCTGCCTTTGCTAGGAGTGTTGCCTTCACAAGGAGGGCTGCCTTCGCAAGGAGGGCTGCCTTCGCAGGGAGTTCTGCCTTCACAAGGGGTGTTGCTTTGGCAAGTAGTGCTGCTTTCTTTGCGAAGGCAGCACTCCTTGCGAAGGCAGCACAACTTCCGAAGGCAGCACTCCTTGCGATCGCAGCACTCCTTGCGAAGGAAGCACTCCTTGCGAAGGGAACACTCCTTTGCAAGGAGTGCTGCCTTCCAAGGAGTGCTCCCTTTGCAAGGAGTGCTGCCTTCGTAAGGAGTGCAGATTTCGCAAGGAGTGCTGCGTTCACTAGGAGTGCTGCCTTCGCAGAGAGAGCTGCCTTCGCAAGGGATGGTGCCTACGCTCGGAGTGCTGCCTTTGAGAGGAGTGCTTCCTTTGCAAGGAGTGGTGCCTACAAACGTAGTGCTGCCTTCGCACAGAGTGCTAATTTTGCACAGAGTGCAGCCTTCGCACGTAGTGCTGCCTTTGCACAGAGTGCTCCCTTCGCAAGGAGTGCTGCCTTCACAAGAGTGCTGCCTTCGCGAGGAGTGCTGCCTTCCCAAGGAGTGCTCCCTTGGCACGGAGTGCTGCCTTCGCTAGGAGTGCTGCCTTCGCAGTGAGTGCTGCCTTCACAGGGAGTGCTGCCTTCGCAAGGAGTGCAGCCTTCGCAAGGAGTGCTGCCTTCGCAAGGAGTGCTGCCTTTGCAAGGAGTGCCTCCTTCGCAAGGAGTGCTGTGGTCGCAAGGAGTGCTGCCTTCGCAAGGAGTGCTGCCTTCTCAAGGGGAACTGACTTCGCAAGGAGTGCTGCCTTCGCAAGGAGTGCTGCCTTCGCAAGGAGTGCTGCCTTCGCTAGGAGTGCTGCCTTCGCAAGGAGTGGTGCCTACAAAGAGTGCTGCCTTTTCACAGAGTTCTGCCTTCGCAAGGATTGCTGCCTTCGCAAGGATTGCTGCCTTCGCAAGGAGTGCTGCCTTCGCAAGGAGTGCTGCCTTCGCAAGGAGTGCTGCCTTCGCAAGGAGTGCTGCCTTTGCTAGGAGTGCTGCCGTCGCAAGGAGTGCTGCCTTCGCTAGGAGTGCTGCCTTCGCTAGGAGTGCTGCCTTCGCTAGGAGTGCTGCCTTCGCTAGGAGTGCTGCCTTTGCTAGGAGTGCCTGCCTTCGCAAGGAGTGCTGCCTTCGCAAGGAGTGTTGCCTTCGCAAGGAGTGTTGCCTTCGCAAGGAGTGCTGCCTTCGCAGGGAGTGCTGCCTTCGCAAGGAGTGTTGCCTTCGCAAGGAGTGCTGCCTTCGCAAGGAGTGCTGCCTTCGCAAGGAGTGTTGCCTTCGCAAGGAGTGCTGCCTTCGCAAGGAGTGCTTCCTTCGCAAGGAGTGCTGCGGTCGCAAGGAGTGCTGCGGTCGCAAGGAGTGCTGCGGTCGCAAGGAGTGCTGCCTTCGCAAGGAGTGCTGCCTTCGCAAGGAGTGCTGCCTTCGCAAGGAGTGCTGCCTTCGCAAGGAGTGCTGCCTTCGCAATGAGTGCTGCCTTCGCAAGGGGAACTGCCTTCGCTAGGAGTGCTGCCTTGGCTAGGAGTGCTGCCTTCGCAAGGAGTGCTGCCTTCGCAAGGGGTGGAGCCTTCGCAAGGGGTGGTGCCTTCGCAAGGAGTGCTGCCTTCGCAAGGAGTGCTGCCTTCGCAATGAGTGCTGCCTTCGCAAGGGGAACTGCCTTCGCTAGGAGTTCTGCCTTCGCAAGGATTGCTGCCTTCGCAAGGATTGCTGCCTTCGCAAAAAGTGCTGCCTTCGCTAGGAGTGCTGCCTTTGCAAGGAGTGCTGCCTTGGCTAGGAGTGCTGCCTTCGCAAGGAGTGCTGCGTTCGCAAGGAAGGCTACCTTCGCAGGGGGTGCTGCCTTTCCAGGGAGTGCTGCCTTCGCAAGGAGTGGTGCCTACAAACGTAGTGCTGCCTTCGCACAGAGTGCTAATTTTGCACAGAGTGCAGCCTTCGCACGTAGTGCTGCCTTTGCACAGAGTGCTCCCTTCGCAAGGAGTGCTGCCTTCACAAGAGTGCTGCCTTCGCGAGGAGTGCTGCCTTCCCAAGGAGTGCTCCCTTGGCACGGAGTGCTGCCTTCGCTAGGAGTGCTGCCTTCGCAGTGAGTGCTGCCTTTACAGGGAGTGCTGCCTTCGCAAGGAGTGCAGCCTTCGCAAGGAGTGCTGCCTTCGCAAGGAGTGCTGCCTTTGCAAGGAGTGCTTCCTTCGCAAGGAGTGCTGTGGTCGCAAGGAGTGCTGCCTTCGCAAGGAGTGCTGCCTTCTCAAGGGGAACTGACTTCGCAAGGAGTGCTGCCTTCGCAAGGAGTGCTGCCTTCGCTAGGAGTGCTGCCTTCGCAAGGAGTGGTGCCTACAAAGAGTGCTGCCTTTTCACAGAGTTCTGCCTTCGCAAGGATTGCTGCCTTCGCAAGGATTGCTGCCTTCGCAAGGAGTGCTGCCTTCGCAAGGAGTGCTGCCTTCGCAAGGAGTGCTGCCTTCGCAAGGAGTGCTGCCTTCGCAAGGAGTGCAGCCTTTGCTAGGAGTGCTGCCGTCGCAAGGAGTGCTGCCTTCGCTAGGAGTGCTGCCTTCGCTAGGAGTGCTGCCTTCGCTAGGGGTGCTGCCTTCGCTAGGAGTGCTGCCTTTGCTAGGAGTGCCTGCCTTCGCAAGGAGTGCTGCCTTCGCAAGGAGTGTTGCCTTCGCAAGGAGTGTTGCCTTCGCAAGGAGTGCTGCCTTCGCAGGGAGTGCTGCCTTCGCAAGGAGTGTTGCCTTCGCAAGGAGTGCTGCCTTCGCAAGGAGTGTTGCCTTCCGTTGGAGTGCTGCCTTCGGTAGGAGTGCTGCCTTCGGTAGGAGTGCTGCCTTTGCATGGAGTGCTGCCTTTGCATGGAGTGCTGCCTTTGCATGGAGTGGTGTCTTTGCATGGAGTGCTGCCTTTGCACGGAGTGCAGCCTTCGCACAGAGTGCAGCCTTTGCTAGGAGTGCTACCTTCGCAAGGAGTGCTGCCTTCGCTAGGAATGCTGCCTTTGCGCAGAGTGCTGCATTCGCAAGGAGTGGTGCCTTCGCAAGGAGTGCTGCCTTCCGTTGGAGTGCTGCCTTCGCAAGTAGTGCTGCCTTTGCACAGAGTGCTGCCTTCGCACAGAGTGCTGCCTTCGCAAGGAGTGGTGCTTTCGTAAGGAGTGCTGCCTTCGCACCGAGTGCTGCCTTCGCATAGATTGCTGCCTTAGCAAGGAGTGCTGCCTTCGCAAGGAGTGCTGCCTTCGCAAGGAGTGCTGCCTTCGCAAGGAGTGCAGCCTTCGCAAGGAGTGCTGCCTTTGCAAGGAGTGCTGCCTTCGCAAGGAGTGCTGCCTTCGCAAGGAGTGCTGCCTTCGCAAGGAGTGCTGCCTTCGCAAGGAGTGCTTCCTTCGCTAGGAGTGCTGCCTTCGCTAGGTGTGCTGCCTTCGCTAGGAGAGCTGCCTTCGCTAGGAGTGCTGCCTTCGCAAGGAGTGCTGCCTTCGCAAGGAGTGCTGCCTACGCACAGAGTGCTGCCCTTTCACAGAGTTCTGCCTTCGCAAGGATTGCTGCCTTCGCTAGGAAAGCTGCCTTTGAGCAGAGTGCTGCATTCGCTAGGCGTGGAGCCTTCGCAAGGGGTGGTGCCTTCGCAAGGAGTGCTGCATTCGCACAGAGTGCTGCCTTCGCAAGGAGTGCTGCCTTCACAAGGAGTGCTGCCTTCACAAGGAGTGCTGCCTTCACAGGGCGTGCTGCCTTCGCAAGGAGTGCCGCCTTCACAGGGCGTGCTGCCTTCTCAAGGAGTGCTGCCTTCGCAAGGAGTGCTGCCTTCGCAAGGAGTGCTGCCTTTGAGCAGAGTGCTGCATTCGCAAGGAGTGGAGCCTTCGCAAGGCGTGGTGCCTTCGCAAGGAGTGCT
This sequence comes from Schistocerca cancellata, assembly GCF_023864275.1. Taxonomy (NCBI): domain Eukaryota; kingdom Metazoa; phylum Arthropoda; class Insecta; order Orthoptera; family Acrididae; genus Schistocerca; species Schistocerca cancellata. The sequence goes on from NC_064636.1 coordinate 30,696,745, forward strand.
GCATTCACACAGAGTGCTGCCTTCTCAAGGAGTGCTGCCTTCACAAGGAGTGCTGCCTTCACAAGGAGTGCTGCCTTCACAAGGAGTGCTGCCTTCACAAGGAGTGCTGCCTTCACAAGGAGTGCTGCCTTCGCAAGGAGTGCTGCCTTCGCAAGGAGTGCTGCCTTCGCAAGGAGTGCTACCTTCGCAAGGAGTGCTTTCTCCGCACCGAGTGCTGCGTTCGCAGGGAGTGCTGCGTTCGCAGGGAGTGCTACCTTCGCTACGAGTGCTGCCATCGCTAGGAGTGCTGCCTTCGCTAGGAGTCCTGCCTTTGTAAGGATTGCTGCCTTCGCAAGAAGTGCTGCCTTCGCTAGAAGTGCTGCCTTTGCAAGGAGTGCTGCCTTTGCAAGGAGTGCTGCCTTCGCATTGAGAGCAGCCTTCGCAAGGAGTGCTGCCTTCGCTAGGAATGCTGCCTTTGCACAGAGTGCTGCATTCGCAAGGAGTGGTGCCTTTGCAAGGAGTGGTGCCTTCGCAAGGAGTTCTGCCTTCGCTTGGAGTGCTGCATTCGCAAGGAGTGCTCCCTTCGCAAGGAGTGCTGCCTTCGCTAGGAGTGCTGCCTCCGCACCGAGTGCTGCTTTCGCAGGGAGTGATGCCTTCGCACGGAGTGCTGACTTCGCACGGAGTGCAGCCATCGCAAAGAGTGCTGCCTTCACACGGTGTGATGCCTCCGCAAGGTGTGCTGCCTTCCCAAGAGTGGTGCCTATGCACGGAGTGCTGCCTTTGCAAAAAGTGCTGCCTTTGCAAGGAGTGCTGCCTTTGCACAGAGTGCTGCCTTCGCAAGGAGTGGTGGCTTCGCAAGGAGTGCTGCCTTCGCACGGAGTGCTGCCTTCGCGCAGAGTGCTGCCTTTGCACAGAGTGCTGCTTTCGCAAAGAGTGCTGCCTTCACAATAGTGCTGCCTTCGCAAGGAGTGCTGCCTTCCCAAGGAGTGCTCCCTTGGCACAGAGTGCTGCCTTCGCTAGGAGTGCTGCCTTCGCTAGGAGTGCTGCCTTCGCTAGGAGTGCTGCCTTCGCTAGGAGTGCTGCCTTCGCAGTGAGTGCTGCCTTCGCAAGCAGTGCTGCCTTCGTAAGGAGTGCTGCCTTCGCAAGTACTTCTGCCTTCGCAAGGAGTGCTACCTTTGCTAGGAATACTGCCTTCGCTAGGAGTGCTGCCTTTGCAAGTAGTGCTGCCTGCGCAGGGAGTACTGACTTCGCAAGGAGTGCTGCCTTCTGTAGGAGTGCTGCCTTCGCAAGGAGTGCTGCCTTCGCAAGGAGGGCTGCCTTCGCAGGGATTGCTGCCTTCACAAGGGGTGGTGCCTTCGCAATTAGTGCTGCCTTCGCAGGGAGTACTGCCTTTGCAAGGAGTGCTGCCTTGCAAGGAGTGCTCCCTTCGTAAGGAGTGCTGCCTTAGCAAGGAGTGCTGCCTTAGCAAGGAGTGCTGCCTTCGCTAGGAGTGCTGCCTTCACAAGGAGGGCTGCCTTCGCAAGGAGGGCTGCCTTCGCAGGGAGTTCTGCCTTCACAAGGGGTATTGCCTTCGCAAGTAGTGCTGCTTTCGCAGGGAGTACTGCCTTTGCAAGGAGTGCTGCCTTCCAAGGAGTGCTCCCTTTGCAAGGAGTGCTGCCTCCGCACTGTGTGCTGCTTTCGCAGGGAGTGATGCCTTCGCACGGAGTGCTGACTTCGCATGGAGTGCAGCCATCGCAAAGAGTGCTGCCTTCGCAAGTGGTGGTGCCTGCGCACGGAGTGCAGCCTTTGCACATAGTGCTGCCTTTGCAAGGAGTGCTGCCTTCGCAAGGAGTGCTGCCTTCGCTAGGAGTGCTGCCTCCGCACCGAGTGCTGCTTTCGCAGGGAGTGATGCCTTCGCACGGAGTGCTGATTTCGCATGGAGTGCGGCCATCACAAAGAGTGCTGCCTTCACAGGGTGTGCTGCCTCCGCAAGGTGTGCTGCCTTCCCCAGGGGTGGTGCCTACGCACGGAGTGCTGCCTTTGCAAAGAGTGCTGCCTTCGTAAGGAGTGCTGCCTTTGCACAGAGTGCTGCCTTTGCACAGAGTGCTGCCTTTGCACAGAGTGCTGCCTTCGCAAGGAGTGGTGGCTTCGCAAGGAGTGCTGCCTTTGCACGGAGTGCTGCCTTCGCACAGAGTGCTGCCCTCGCAGGGAGTGCTGCCTTCGCAAGGAGTGCTGCCTTCGCAAGTGGTGGTGCCTACGCACGGAGTGCAGTCTTTGCACATAGTGCTGCCTTTGCAAGGAGTGCTGCCTTTGCAAGGAGTGCTGCCTTCGCACGGAGTGCTGCCCTTGCACAGAGTGCTGCCTTCGCAAGTAGTGCTGCCTTTGCACAGAGAGCTGCCTTTGCACAGAGTGCTGCCTTCGCAAGGAGTGGTGCTTTCGTAAGGAGTGCTGCCTTCGCACCGAGTGCTGCCTTCGCACCGAGTGCTGCCTTCGCAGGGAGTGCTGCCTTCTCAAGGAGTGCTGCCTTCGCAAGGAGTGCTGCCTTCGCAAGGAGTGCTACCTTCGCTAGGAGTACTGCCTTCGCTAGGAGTGCTGCCTTCGCAAGTTGTGCTGTCTGCGCAGGGAGTGCTGACTTCGCAAGGAGTGCTGCCTTCTCTAGGAGTGCTGCCTTCGCAAGGAGTGCTATATTTGCAAAGTGTGCTCCCTTCGCAAGGATTGCTGCCTTCGCAAGGAGTGCTGTCTTCGCAAGGAGTGCTGCCTTCGCAAGGAGTGCTGCCTTCGCAAGGAGTGCTGCCTTCGCAAGGAGTGCTGCCTTCGCAAGGAGTGCTGCCTTCGCAAGGAGTGCTGCCTTCGCAAGGAGTGCTGCCTTCGCAAGGAGTGCTGCCTGCGCAAAGAGTGCTGCCTTCGCTAGGAGTGCTGCCTTCACAAGGAGGGCTGCCTTCGCAAGGAGGGCTGCCTTCGCAGGGAGTTCTGCCTTCACAAGGGGTATTGCCTTCGCAAGTAGTGCTGCTTTCGCAGGGAGTACTGCCTTTGCAAGGAGTGCTGCCTTCCAAGGAGTGCTCCCTTTGCAAGGAGTGCTGCCTCCGCACTGTGTGCTGCTTTCGCAGGGAGTGATGCCTTCGCACGGAGTGCTGACTTCGCATGGAGTGCAGCCATCGCAAAGAGTGCTGCCTTCGCAAGTGGTGGTGCCTGCGCACGGAGTGCAGCCTTTGCACATAGTGCTGCCTTTGCAAGGAGTGCTGCCTTCGCAAGGAGTGCTGCCTTCGCTAGGAGTGCTGCCTCCGCACCGAGTGCTGCTTTCGCAGGGAGTGATGCCTTCGCACGGAGTGCTGACTTCGCATGGAGTGCGGCCATCACAAAGAGTGCTGCCTTCACAGGGTGTGCTGCCTCCGCAAGGTGTGCTGCCTTCCCCAGGGGTGGTGCCTACGCACGGAGTGCTGCCTTTGCAAAGAGTGCTGCCTTCGTAAGGAGTGCTGCCTTTGCACAGAGTGCTGCCTTTGCACAGAGTGCTGCCTTTGCACAGAGTGCTGCCTTCGCAAGGAGTGGTGGCTTCGCAAGGAGTGCTGCCTTCGCACGGAGTGCTGCCTTCGCACAGAGTGCTGCCCTCGCAGGGAGTGCTGCCTTCGCAAGGAGTGCTGCCTTCGCAAGTGGTGGTGCCTACGCACGGAGTGCAGTCTTTGCACATAGTGCTGCCTTTGCAAGGAGTGCTGCCTTTGCAAGGAGTGCTGCCTTCGCACGGAGTGCTGCCCTTGCACAGAGTGCTGCCTTCGCAAGTAGTGCTTCCTTTGCACAGAGAGCTGCCTTTGCACAGAGTGCTGCCTTCGCAAGGAGTGGTGCTTTCGTAAGGAGTGCTGCCTTCGCACCGAGTGCTGCCTTCGCACCGAGTGCTGCCTTCGCAGGGAGTGCTGCCTTCTCAAGGAGTGCTGCCTTCGCAAGGAGTGCTGCCTTCGCAAGGAGTGCTACCTTCGCTAGGAGTACTGCCTTCGCTAGGAGTGCTGCCTTCGCAAGTTGTGCTGTCTGCGCAGGGAGTGCTGACTTCGCAAGGAGTGCTGCCTTCTCTAGGAGTGCTGCCTTCGCAAGGAGTGCTATATTTGCAAAGTGTGCTCCCTTCGCAAGGATTGCTGCCTTCGCAAGGAGTGCTGTCTTCGCAAGGAGTGCTGCCTTCGCAAGGAGTGCTGCCTTCGCAAGGAGTGCTGCCTTCGCAAGGAGTGCTGCCTTCGCAAGGAGTGCTGCCTTCGCAAGGAGTGCTGCCTTCGCAAGGAGTGCTGCCTTCGCAAGGAGTGCTGCCTGCGCAAAGAGTGCTGCCTTCGCTAGGAGTGCTGTCTTCGTTAGGAGTGCTGTCTTTGCAGGGAGTGCTGCATTCGCAAGAGGTGCTGTCTTTGCACAGAGTGCTGCCTTCGCTAGGAGTGCTGCCTTCGCACATAGTGCTGCCTTCGCAGGGAGTGCTGCCTTTGCACAGAGTGCTGCCTTGGCAAGGAGTGCTGCCTTCGCACGGAGTGCTGCCTTTGCAAGGAGTGCTCCCTTTGCAAGGAGTGATGCCTTCGCAAGGATTGCTGCCTTCGCAAGGAGGGCTGCCTTCGCAGGGACTGCTGCCTTCACAAGGGGTGGTGCCTTCGCATGTAGTGCTGCCTTCACAGGGAGTACTGCCTTTGCAAGGAGTGCTGCCTTGCAAGGAGTGCTCCCTTCGCAAGGTGTGCTGCCTTAGCAAGGAGTGCTGCCTTCGCTAGGAGTGCTGCCTTCACAAGGAGGGCTGCCTTCGCAAGGAGCGCTGCCTTCGCAGGTAGTTCTGCCTTCACAAGGGGTATTGCCTTTGCAAGTAGTGCTGCTTTCGCAGGGAGTACTGCCTTTGCAAGGAGTTCTGCCTTCCAAGGAGTGTTCCCTTTGCAAGGAGTGCTGCCTTCATAAGGAGTGCAGACTTGACAAGGAGTGCTGCGTTCGCTAGGAGTGCTGCCTTCGCAGGGAGAGCTGCCTTCGCAAGGGATTGTGCCTACGCTCGGAGTGCTGCCTTTGCAAGCAGTGCTTCCTTCGCAAGGAGTGCTGCCTTCCCAAGGAGTGCTGCCTTCGCAAGGAGGGCTGCCTTCGCAAGGAAGGCTACCTTCGCAGGGGGTGCTGCCTTTCCAGGGAGTGCTGCCTTTGCAAGGAGTGGTGCCTACAAACGTAGTGCTGCCTTCGCACAGAGTGCTAATTTTGCACAGAGTGCTGCCTTCGCACGGAGTGCAGCCTTCGCACGTAGTGCTGCCTTTACACAGAGTGCTGCCTTCGCAAGGAGTGCTGCCTTTGCAAGGATTGCTGCCTTCGCAAGGAGTGCGGCCGTCGAAGGAGTGCTGCCTTCACAAGGAGTGCTGCCTTAGCACGGAGTGCTGCCTTTGCAGAGAGTGCTGCCTTCGCAAGGAGTGCTGCCTTCACAAGAGTGCTGCCTTTGCAAGGAGTGCTGCCTTCCCAAGGAGTGCTGCCTTGGCACGGAGTGCTTTCTTCGCTAGGAGTGCTGCCTTCGCAGTGAGTGCTACCTTCGCAAGGGGTGGTGCCTACGCACGGGGTGCTGCCTTTGCACAGAATGCTGCCTTTGCACTGAGTGCTGCCTTCACAATGGGTGGTTCCTTCGCAAGGAGTGCTGCCTTCACAAGGAGTGCTGCCTTTGCAAGGAGTGCTGCCTACCCTGTCTTTGCAATGTGTGTTGTTTTTGCAAGGCGTGCTCACTTATCAAGTCGTGCTGTTTTGGCAAAGCGTGCTGTCTAGGCAAGGCGTGCAGTCTTTGAAGGTGTGCTGTCTCTTTAAGGTGAGCCGTCTTTGCAAGCTTTGCTGCTTTCTCAATGCGTGCTGTTTTGACAATGTCTGCTTCCTTGGCAGGGCGTTCTGTCTTGGCAAGGCATGCTGTCTTAGCAGCCGTGCTTTCTTAGCAAGGTGTGCTGTCTTCACCAGGCGTGCTACCTTCGCAAGCTGTGCTGCCTTTACAACGAATACTGTTTTGGCAAGGTGTGCTGTCTTGGCAAGGCGTGCTGTCTTGGCAAGGCGTGGTGCGTTTGCTAGGCGTGCTGTCTTGGAAAGATGTGCTGTGTTCACAATGCGTGCTATCTTGGCAAGGAGTGTTGCCTTCGCAGGTAGTGCTGCCTTCGCACAGAGTGCAGCCTTTGCACAGAGTGCTGCCTTCGCAAGGAGTGCTGCCTTTGCACAGAGTGCTGTCTTTGCACAGAGTGCTTCCTTTGCAAGGAGTGCTGCCTTCGCAAGGAGTGCTGCCTTCGCAAGGAGTGCTGCCTTCGCTAGGAGTGCTGCCTTCGCAGGGAGTGCTGCCTTCGCTAGGAGTGCTGCCTTCGCTAGGAGTGCTGCCTTCGCTAGGATTGCTGCCTTCACAAGGAGTGCAGCCTTTGTACGGAGTGCTGCCTTTGCACAGAGTGCTGTCTTCGCACAGAGTGCTGCCTTCGCATGGAGTGCTGCCTTTGCACAGAGTGCTGCCTTCGCAAGGAGTGCTGCCTTCGCAGGGAGTGCTGCCTTCACAAGGGGTGGTGCTTACGCACGTAGTGCTGCCTTCGCACAGAGTGCTGCCTTCGCCTGGAGTGCTGCCTTCGCAAGGGGTGGTGCCTTCGCAAGGAGTGCTGCCTTCGCAGGGAGTGCTGTCTTTGCAAGGAGTGCTGCCTTCGCTGTCTTTGCAATGTGTGTTGTCTTTGCAAGGCGTGCTCACTTACCAAGTCGTGCTGTTTCGGCAAAGCATGCTGTCTTGGCAAGGCGTGCGGTCTTTGAAGGTGTGCTGTCTTTTCAAGGTGAGCTGTCTTTGCAAGCTGTGCTGCTTTCTTAATGCGTGCTGTTTTGGCAATGTCTGCTTCCTTGGCAGGGCGTTCTGTCTTGGCATGGTGTACTGTCTTAGCAAGCCATGCTTCCTTAGCAAGGCGTGCTGTCTTCACCAGGCGTGCTATCTTCGCAAGCTGTGCTGCCTTTACAACGAATGCTGTGTTGGCAAGGTGTGCTGTCTTGGCGTGCTGTCTTGGCAAGGCGTGGTGCGTTCGCTAGGCGTGCTGTCTTGGAAAGATGTGCTGTGTTCACAATGCGTGCTGTCTTGGCAAGGCGTGCTGTCTGTACAAGGCGTGCTGTATCGACAGTGCGTGCTATCTTGACAATGCTTGCTGTCTTGAGAATGGTTGCTTTCTTCGCAAGGCGTGCTGTCTTCACAAGGCATGCTGTCTTCGCAGGGCGTGCTGTCTTGGCAAGGCGTCCTGTCATTGTAATGCGTTCTGTCTTGGCAATGCATGCTGTCATGGCAAGGTGTGCTGTCTCGGCAAGGGATGCTGTCTTAGCAAGGCGTTGTGCCTTGGTAAGGTATTCTGTCTTCGCTTGCCTTCTCTCTTTTCAAGGCACGCTGACTTAGAAAGATATGCTGTCTTTGCAAGGCGTGCTGTCATTGTAAGGTGTGCTGTCTTCATAAGGCATGCTGTATTTGCAAGGTGTGCTGCCAACGCAAGGCATGCTGTCTTGGCAACACGTGCCATCTTTGCAAGGCTTGCTGTCTCGGCAAGGGAAGCTGTCTTGGCAAGGCGTGCTGTCTAGGTATGTCGTTCTATCTTGGCAAGGCGTGCCGTCTTGACAGAGCTCGCTGTCTTGACAGGGCGTCCTGTCTTGAGACGGCGTGATGTCTTCACAAGGCATGCTGTCTTCACAAGGCGTGCTGTCTTCGCAAGGTGTGCTGTCTTGGCAAGGCATGCTGTCTTCGCTTGGTGTGCTGCCTTAACAAGCAGTGCTGTCTTCGCAATCCTTCATTCTTTGCAAGGTGTGCTGTCTTCACAAGCCTTCTTTCTTTGCAAGGTTTGCTGTCTTAGTAAGCTGTCTGTCTTTGCAAGGTGTGCTGTCTTTGCAAGGTGTGCTGTCTTTGCAAGGCGTGCTGCCTTCAGGTGTGCTGTCTTCGCAAGGTGTGCTGTTTTGGGTAGGTGTACCCTCTTGGCATAGTGTGCTGCCTTTGCAAGGTGTGCTGCCTTTGCAAGGTGTGCTGTCTTGACATGATGTGCTGTTTTGGGTAGGTGTGCCATCTTGGCAAGACATGCTGTCTTGGCAAGACATGCTGTATAGGCGAGGCGCATCGTCTTGGCAAGGCATGCCATCTTGGACAATCCTTCTGTCTTGGCAAGGTGTTGCCATGGCAAGGCGCGCTGCCTTGGCGAGGCGTGCTGTCTTCACAAGCCTTCTTTCTTTGCAAGGCATGCTGTCTTTGCAAGCCTTCTTTCTTTGCAAGGTGTGCTGTCATTTCTAGCCATCTGTCTTCGCAAGGCATGCTGTCTTTGCAAGGCGTGCAGCCTTCGCAAGGTGTGCTGTCTTTGCAAGGAGTGCTGTCTTGGCAAGGAGTGTTTTCCTGGCAGTGCCTACTGTCTGGGAAATGCGTGTTGCCTTGGCAAGGTGTGCTGTCTTGGCAAGTCGTGCGGTCTTGACAAGGCGTGCTGTCTTGGCAAGGCGTTTTCTTGGGAATGCATCCTGGCTTTATGAGTCATGCTGTCTTGGCAAGGCGTCCTGCCTTGGCAAGGCGATCTGTCTTGGCAAGGCGTGCTGTCTTGGCAAGGTGTGCTGTCTTGGCAAGGTGTGCTTCCTTGGCAAGGTGTGCTCGGCAAGGCGTGCTGTCTTGGCAAGGCGTGCTGTCTTGGCTAGGCGTGCTGTATTGGGAAGGCATGCTGTGTTGGTAAAGCGTGCTGTCTTGGCTAGTTGTGCTGTCTTGGCTAGGTGTGCTGTCTCGGCAATGCATGGTGTCCTGGCAAGACATGCTGCATTGGCAAGGTGTGCTGCCTCAGCTACGCGTGCTGTCTTGGGAAGGCATGCTGCCTTGGCAAGTCGTGCTGTCTTGGCAAGGTGTGCTGTCTTTGTAAGTTGCACTGTCTTGGCAGGGCGTGCTGTCTTCACGAAGTGGGCTGTCTTGGAAAGTTGTGCTGTCTTGGCAAGGTGAGTTGTCTTGGCAACATGTGCTGCCTCCACATGGCATACTATCTACACATGGCATACTGTCTATACAATGTGTTCTATCTACACAAGGCGCGCTGTCTACACAAAGCATCCTGCCTACACAAGGCGTGCTGTCTACCCAAGGCGAGTTGCCTACACAGTGATTGCTGTCTCAAAAGGGCGTGCAGTCTACAAAAGAGGTGCTGTCTTCGCAAGGCATTCTGCCTTCGCATGCCATGCCATCATTTCAAGACGTGCTGTCTTCGCAAATAGTCCTGTTTTCGCAAGGCGTGCCATCTTTGCAAGGCGTGCTCTCTTGGCAAGGCATGCTGTTTTGGCAAGTTTTACTGTCTTGGCTATCTGTGGTGTCTTTGCAAGCCTACTGTCTTTGCAAGGCATCCTGTTTTTGCAAGGAGTACTGTCCTATCAAGCCGTGTTGTCTTCCCAAGCCATGCTGCCTTCGCAAGGCGTGCTGTATCCACAAGGCATGCTGTCTCGGGAAGGCATGCTGTCTCCACAAGGTGTGCTGACTTTCCAAGGCGTGCTGTCTTCACAAGGCGTGCTGTCTTCGCAAGGCGAGTTGTATTCGCAATGGCAGCTGCCTTCACACATGCTGTCTCTGCAAAGCATGCTATCTTTGCAAAGCGTGCTGCCTTATCAGGGCGTGCTGTCTTGGCAAGGTGTGGTGTCTTCGCAAGGCGTCCTGTCTTCACAAGGAGTGCTGTCTTCACAAGGAATGCTGTCTTGGCAAAGTGTGCTGTCTTGGCAAGGCGTGTGTTCTTCACAAGGTGTGCTGTCTTCGCAAGGCGTGTAGTTTTGGCGAGGCGTGCTGTCATGGCAATGCATGCTGTCTTGTCAAGGTGTACATTCTTGTCAAGGCATGCTGTCTTGTCAAGGCGTGCTGTCTTGGCAAGGTGTGCTGTCTTCGCAAGGTGTGCTGCCTTGGCAAGGCATGCTGTCTTTGCAAGGAGTGCTGTCTTGGCAAGGTGTGCTGTCTTGGCAAGGTGTGCTGTCTTGGTAAGGGGTGCTGTCATGGTGAAGCGTGCTGTCTTGGCAATTCATGCTGTCTACTCATGGTGCTCTTTCTACACATGGCGTGGTATCTAAACATGTCATGCTGTCTGCAGATTTCGTGCAGTCTACACATGACATGCTGTCTACACATGGCATACTATATACACATGGCATACTGTCTGTACATGTCTATGGAAGATGTGTCCACAGCTCGTGGTCGTGTGGTAGCGTTCTCGCTTCCTGCGCACGAGGTCCCGGGTTCGATTCCCGGTGGGGTTAGGGATTTTCTCTGCCTCGTGATGACTCGGTGTTGTGTCTCTTTCATCATCATTTCATCATCATTGACTCGGAAGTCGCCTAAGTGGCGCCAACTAAAAAGGACTTTTAATACGGCGGCCGAACTTCCCCGAATGCGGCCTCCCAGCCAACAATGCCTTACGATCGTTTCATTTATGGAAGATGTGCTCTCTATACAATGTGATCTATCTACACTCGGCGAGTTGTCTACACAAAGCATCCTGCCTACACGGGACATGCTATATACACAAGGCGAGCTATCTACACAATGATTGCTGTCTGAAAAAGGTGTGCAGTCTAAACAAGAGGTGCTGTCTTCGCAAGGCATGCTGCTTTCACATGCCACGCCATCTTTTCAAAACATGCTGTCTTTGCAAGCCATCCAGTTTCTGCAAGGCGTGCTGTCTTGGTATGGCATGCTGTCTTTGCAAGCCATGCTGTTTTGGCAAGGCATGCTGTCTTCGCGAGTCGTACTGTCTTGACAATCCGTGGTGTCTTTGCAAGCCTTCTGTCTGTGCAAGGGGTGCAGTCTTTGCAAGGAGTGCTGTGTTGGCAAGGTGTGCTCTCTTGGCAAGGTATGCAGTCTTGGCAAGGTGTGCTGTCTTGGCAAGGTTGTGCTGTCTTGGCAAGGTGTGCCATCTTGGCAAGGTGTGCTGTCTTGGCAAGGTGTGCTGTCTTGGCAAGGTTTTCTGTCTTGGCAAGGTTTGCTGTCTTGGCAAGGTTTGCTGTCTTGGCAAGGTGTGCTGTCTTTGCAAGGAGTGCTGATTTATTAAGGCCTGCTGTCTCAGCAAGGCATGCTTTCTCAGCAAGGCGTGCTGTCTTGGCAAGGCATGCTTTCTTGGCTATGTGTGCTCTCTGGGCAAGGTGTGCTGTCTTGGCTATGCATAATATCTTCACTACGCATACTGTCTTATCAAGGCGTGCTGTCTACACATTGTGTGCTTTCTACAGATGGCGTGCTATCTACACATGGCATCCTGTCTGCAGATTTCGTTCAGTCTACACATGACATGCTGTCTACACATGGCGTACTGTCTACATATGTCTTTGGAAGACATTCTGTCTACACAATGTGTTCTGTCTACACAAGGTGTGCTGTCTACATAAGACATGCTGCCTACACAAGGCGAGCTGTCTACTTAAGGATGGCTGTCTGCAAAAGGAGTGCTGTCTACACAAGGTGTGCTGTCTTCACAAGGCATGCTGCTTTCGCATGCCATGGCATCTTTTGAGGGCGTGCTGTCTTCGCTAGCCATCCTGTTTTCACAAGGCATGCTGCTTTAGCAAGTTGTGCTGTCTTGGCAAGGCATGCTGTCTTGGCAAGGCATACTGTTTTCACAAGGTGTGCTGTTTTCTCAAGGTTTGCTGTCTTAGAAAGCCGTGCTGTTTTAGCAAGCCATGATCTCTTACCAAGGCATGCTTTCTTAGCAAGGTGTGCTGTCTTGGCAAGGCATGCTGTCTTAGCAAGGCGTGCTGTCTTGGCAAGGCGTGCTCTCTTCATAAGGTGTGCTGTCTTCGCAAGATGAGCTGTCTTCACAAGGTGTGCCATCATTGCAAGTCATGCTTCGCAAGGTGTGCTGTCTTGGCAAGGCATGCAAGAGCGGAGACGCGCCGCGCCGCGCCGCCTGGCCCAGTAAGCGTAGTTTGCTTTGATATAGGACCGTTTGGCGACGTAAAAAAATACTGGTTTCCACAGTAGAATGAATGGAAAGTAGCGGAAAGTGTTTAATATGTAATTACATGTGACGAAAAAGTAGCTTTTGCGCGAGTTTGTGTAATCCGTATTTCTTTTCGGTTTGTTTTTGCGTCTTTGAGTGCGTTTTTGCCTGGGACAGTGAGGTCGTATCTAGTTGAAAGTGATATCACGTACTGAGAACGGTAGTCGCTTGGCGGTGTCAAAGGTTTAAAATTGTAAGTGAACGCATCGAGTAGTTACGGACGTTTCTGCAGCGTGTTTTGAAACACGAAGAGCAGAGACGCGCCGCGCCGCCTGGCCCAGTAGCGTACTTTGCATTGATATAGGAGCGTGTGGCGACGTAAAAAAAGACTAGTTTCCACAGTGGAATGAAAGGAGAGTAACGGAAAGTGTTTAATTTGTAACTACATAAGACGAAGAAGTAGCTTTTGCGCGAGTTTGTGTAATCCGTGTTTCTTTTCGGTTTGTATTTACGTCTTTGAGTGCGTTTTTGCCTGGGACAGTGAGGTCGTATCTAGTTGAAAGTGATATCACGTACTGAGAACGGTAGTCGCTTGGCGGTGTCAAAGTTTTAAGATTGTAAGTGAAGGCATCGAGGAGTTACGGACGTTTATGCAGCGTGTTTTGAAACACGAAGAGCGGAGACGCGCCGCGCCGCGCCGCCTGGCCCAGTAAGCGTAGTTTGCTTTGATATAGGACCGTTTGGCGACGTAAAAAAATACTGGTTTCCACAGTAGAATGAATGGAAAGTAGCGGAAAGTGTTTAATATGTAATTACATGTGACGAAAAAGTAGCTTTTGCGCGAGTTTGTGTAATCCGTATTTCTTTTCGGTTTGTTTTTGCGTCTTTGAGTGCGTTTTTGCCTGGGACAGTGAGGTCGTATCTAGTTGAAAGTGATATCACGTACTGAGAACGGTAGTCGCTTGGCGGTGTCAAAGGTTTAAAATTGTAAGTGAACGCATCGAGTAGTTACGGACGTTTCTGCAGCGTGTTTTGAAACACGAAGAGCAGAGACGCGCCGCGCCGCCTGGCCCAGTAGCGTACTTTGCATTGATATAGGAGCGTGTGGCGACGTAAAAAAAGACTAGTTTCCACAGTGGAATGAAAGGAGAGTAACGGAAAGTGTTTAATTTGTAACTACATAAGACGAAGAAGTAGCTTTTGCGCGAGTTTGTGTAATCCGTGTTTCTTTTCGGTTTGTATTTACGTCTTTGAGTGCGTTTTTGCCTGGGACAGTGAGGTCGTATCTAGTTGAAAGTGATATCACGTACTGAGAACGGTAGTCGCTTGGCGGTGTCAAAGTTTTAAGATTGTAAGTGAAGGCATCGAGGAGTTACGGACGTTTATGCAGCGTGTTTTGAAACACGAAGAGCGGAGACGCGCCGCGCCGCGCCGCCTGGCCCAGTAAGCGTAGTTTGCTTTGATATAGGACCGTTTGGCGACGTAAAAAAATACTGGTTTCCACAGTAGAATGAATGGAAAGTAGCGGAAAGTGTTTAATATGTAATTACATGTGACGAAAAAGTAGCTTTTGCGCGAGTTTGTGTAATCCGTATTTCTTTTCGGTTTGTTTTTGCGTCTTTGAGTGCGTTTTTGCCTGGGACAGTGAGGTCGTATCTAGTTGAAAGTGATATCACGTACTGAGAACGGTAGTCGCTTGGCGGTGTCAAAGGTTTAAAATTGTAAGTGAACGCATCGAGTAGTTACGGACGTTTCTGCAGCGTGTTTTGAAACACGAAGAGCAGAGACGCGCCGCGCCGCCTGGCCCAGTAGCGTACTTTGCATTGATATAGGAGCGTGTGGCGACGTAAAAAAAGACTAGTTTCCACAGTGGAATGAAAGGAGAGTAACGGAAAGTGTTTAATTTGTAACTACATAAGACGAAGAAGTAGCTTTTGCGCGAGTTTGTGTAATCCGTGTTTCTTTTCGGTTTGTATTTACGTCTTTGAGTGCGTTTTTGCCTGGGACAGTGAGGTCGTATCTAGTTGAAAGTGATATCACGTACTGAGAACGGTAGTCGCTTGGCGGTGTCAAAGTTTTAAGATTGTAAGTGAAGGCATCGAGGAGTTACGGACGTTTATGCAGCGTGTTTTGAAACACGAAGAGCGGAGACGCGCCGCGCCGCGCCGCCTGGCCCAGTAAGCGTAGTTTGCTTTGATATAGGACCGTTTGGCGACGTAAAAAAATACTGGTTTCCACAGTAGAATGAATGGAAAGTAGCGGAAAGTGTTTAATATGTAATTACATGTGACGAAAAAGTAGCTTTTGCGCGAGTTTGTGTAATCCGTATTTCTTTTCGGTTTGTTTTTGCGTCTTTGAGTGCGTTTTTGCCTGGGACAGTGAGGTCGTATCTAGTTGAAAGTGATATCACGTACTGAGAACGGTAGTCGCTTGGCGGTGTCAAAGGTTTAAAATTGTAAGTGAACGCATCGAGTAGTTACGGACGTTTCTGCAGCGTGTTTTGAAACACGAAGAGCAGAGACGCGCCGCGCCGCCTGGCCCAGTAGCGTACTTTGCATTGATATAGGAGCGTGTGGCGACGTAAAAAAAGACTAGTTTCCACAGTGGAATGAAAGGAGAGTAACGGAAAGTGTTTAATTTGTAACTACATAAGACGAAGAAGTAGCTTTTGCGCGAGTTTGTGTAATCCGTGTTTCTTTTCGGTTTGTATTTACGTCTTTGAGTGCGTTTTTGCCTGGGACAGTGAGGTCGTATCTAGTTGAAAGTGATATCACGTACTGAGAACGGTAGTCGCTTGGCGGTGTCAAAGTTTTAAGATTGTAAGTGAAGGCATCGAGGAGTTACGGACGTTTATGCAGCGTGTTTTGAAACACGAAGAGCGGAGACGCGCCGCGCCGCGCCGCCTGGCCCAGTAAGCGTAGTTTGCTTTGATATAGGACCGTTTGGCGACGTAAAAAAATACTGGTTTCCACAGTAGAATGAATGGAAAGTAGCGGAAAGTGTTTAATATGTAATTACATGTGACGAAAAAGTAGCTTTTGCGCGAGTTTGTGTAATCCGTATTTCTTTTCGGTTTGTTTTTGCGTCTTTGAGTGCGTTTTTGCCTGGGACAGTGAGGTCGTATCTAGTTGAAAGTGATATCACGTACTGAGAACGGTAGTCGCTTGGCGGTGTCAAAGGTTTAAAATTGTAAGTGAACGCATCGAGTAGTTACGGACGTTTCTGCAGCGTGTTTTGAAACACGAAGAGCAGAGACGCGCCGCGCCGCCTGGCCCAGTAGCGTACTTTGCATTGATATAGGAGCGTGTGGCGACGTAAAAAAAGACTAGTTTCCACAGTGGAATGAAAGGAGAGTAACGGAAAGTGTTTAATTTGTAACTACATAAGACGAAGAAGTAGCTTTTGCGCGAGTTTGTGTAATCCGTGTTTCTTTTCGGTTTGTATTTACGTCTTTGAGTGCGTTTTTGCCTGGGACAGTGAGGTCGTATCTAGTTGAAAGTGATATCACGTACTGAGAACGGTAGTCGCTTGGCGGTGTCAAAGTTTTAAGATTGTAAGTGAAGGCATCGAGGAGTTACGGACGTTTATGCAGCGTGTTTTGAAACACGAAGAGCGGAGACGCGCCGCGCCGCGCCGCCTGGCCCAGTAAGCGTAGTTTGCTTTGATATAGGACCGTTTGGCGACGTAAAAAAATACTGGTTTCCACAGTAGAATGAATGGAAAGTAGCGGAAAGTGTTTAATATGTAATTACATGTGACGAAAAAGTAGCTTTTGCGCGAGTTTGTGTAATCCGTATTTCTTTTCGGTTTGTTTTTGCGTCTTTGAGTGCGTTTTTGCCTGGGACAGTGAGGTCGTATCTAGTTGAAAGTGATATCACGTACTGAGAACGGTAGTCGCTTGGCGGTGTCAAAGGTTTAAAATTGTAAGTGAACGCATCGAGTAGTTACGGACGTTTCTGCAGCGTGTTTTGAAACACGAAGAGCAGAGACGCGCCGCGCCGCCTGGCCCAGTAGCGTACTTTGCATTGATATAGGAGCGTGTGGCGACGTAAAAAAAGACTAGTTTCCACAGTGGAATGAAAGGAGAGTAACGGAAAGTGTTTAATTTGTAACTACATAAGACGAAGAAGTAGCTTTTGCGCGAGTTTGTGTAATCCGTGTTTCTTTTCGGTTTGTATTTACGTCTTTGAGTGCGTTTTTGCCTGGGACAGTGAGGTCGTATCTAGTTGAAAGTGATATCACGTACTGAGAACGGTAGTCGCTTGGCGGTGTCAAAGTTTTAAGATTGTAAGTGAAGGCATCGAGGAGTTACGGACGTTTATGCAGCGTGTTTTGAAACACGAAGAGCGGAGACGCGCCGCGCCGCGCCGCCTGGCCCAGTAAGCGTAGTTTGCTTTGATATAGGACCGTTTGGCGACGTAAAAAAATACTGGTTTCCACAGTAGAATGAATGGAAAGTAGCGGAAAGTGTTTAATATGTAATTACATGTGACGAAAAAGTAGCTTTTGCGCGAGTTTGTGTAATCCGTATTTCTTTTCGGTTTGTTTTTGCGTCTTTGAGTGCGTTTTTGCCTGGGACAGTGAGGTCGTATCTAGTTGAAAGTGATATCACGTACTGAGAACGGTAGTCGCTTGGCGGTGTCAAAGGTTTAAAATTGTAAGTGAACGCATCGAGTAGTTACGGACGTTTCTGCAGCGTGTTTTGAAACACGAAGAGCAGAGACGCGCCGCGCCGCCTGGCCCAGTAGCGTACTTTGCATTGATATAGGAGCGTGTGGCGACGTAAAAAAAGACTAGTTTCCACAGTGGAATGAAAGGAGAGTAACGGAAAGTGTTTAATTTGTAACTACATAAGACGAAGAAGTAGCTTTTGCGCGAGTTTGTGTAATCCGTGTTTCTTTTCGGTTTGTATTTACGTCTTTGAGTGCGTTTTTGCCTGGGACAGTGAGGTCGTATCTAGTTGAAAGTGATATCACGTACTGAGAACGGTAGTCGCTTGGCGGTGTCAAAGTTTTAAGATTGTAAGTGAAGGCATCGAGGAGTTACGGACGTTTATGCAGCGTGTTTTGAAACACGAAGAGCGGAGACGCGCCGCGCCGCGCCGCCTGGCCCAGTAAGCGTAGTTTGCTTTGATATAGGACCGTTTGGCGACGTAAAAAAATACTGGTTTCCACAGTAGAATGAATGGAAAGTAGCGGAAAGTGTTTAATATGTAATTACATGTGACGAAAAAGTAGCTTTTGCGCGAGTTTGTGTAATCCGTATTTCTTTTCGGTTTGTTTTTGCGTCTTTGAGTGCGTTTTTGCCTGGGACAGTGAGGTCGTATCTAGTTGAAAGTGATATCACGTACTGAGAACGGTAGTCGCTTGGCGGTGTCAAAGGTTTAAAATTGTAAGTGAACGCATCGAGTAGTTACGGACGTTTCTGCAGCGTGTTTTGAAACACGAAGAGCAGAGACGCGCCGCGCCGCCTGGCCCAGTAGCGTACTTTGCATTGATATAGGAGCGTGTGGCGACGTAAAAAAAGACTAGTTTCCACAGTGGAATGAAAGGAGAGTAACGGAAAGTGTTTAATTTGTAACTACATAAGACGAAGAAGTAGCTTTTGCGCGAGTTTGTGTAATCCGTGTTTCTTTTCGGTTTGTATTTACGTCTTTGAGTGCGTTTTTGCCTGGGACAGTGAGGTCGTATCTAGTTGAAAGTGATATCACGTACTGAGAACGGTAGTCGCTTGGCGGTGTCAAAGTTTTAAGATTGTAAGTGAAGGCATCGAGGAGTTACGGACGTTTATGCAGCGTGTTTTGAAACACGAAGAGCGGAGACGCGCCGCGCCGCGCCGCCTGGCCCAGTAAGCGTAGTTTGCTTTGATATAGGACCGTTTGGCGACGTAAAAAAATACTGGTTTCCACAGTAGAATGAATGGAAAGTAGCGGAAAGTGTTTAATATGTAATTACATGTGACGAAAAAGTAGCTTTTGCGCGAGTTTGTGTAATCCGTATTTCTTTTCGGTTTGTTTTTGCGTCTTTGAGTGCGTTTTTGCCTGGGACAGTGAGGTCGTATCTAGTTGAAAGTGATATCACGTACTGAGAACGGTAGTCGCTTGGCGGTGTCAAAGGTTTAAAATTGTAAGTGAACGCATCGAGTAGTTACGGACGTTTCTGCAGCGTGTTTTGAAACACGAAGAGCAGAGACGCGCCGCGCCGCCTGGCCCAGTAGCGTACTTTGCATTGATATAGGAGCGTGTGGCGACGTAAAAAAAGACTAGTTTCCACAGTGGAATGAAAGGAGAGTAACGGAAAGTGTTTAATTTGTAACTACATAAGACGAAGAAGTAGCTTTTGCGCGAGTTTGTGTAATCCGTGTTTCTTTTCGGTTTGTATTTACGTCTTTGAGTGCGTTTTTGCCTGGGACAGTGAGGTCGTATCTAGTTGAAAGTGATATCACGTACTGAGAACGGTAGTCGCTTGGCGGTGTCAAAGTTTTAAGATTGTAAGTGAAGGCATCGAGGAGTTACGGACGTTTATGCAGCGTGTTTTGAAACACGAAGAGCGGAGACGCGCCGCGCCGCGCCGCCTGGCCCAGTAAGCGTAGTTTGCTTTGATATAGGACCGTTTGGCGACGTAAAAAAATACTGGTTTCCACAGTAGAATGAATGGAAAGTAGCGGAAAGTGTTTAATATGTAATTACATGTGACGAAAAAGTAGCTTTTGCGCGAGTTTGTGTAATCCGTATTTCTTTTCGGTTTGTTTTTGCGTCTTTGAGTGCGTTTTTGCCTGGGACAGTGAGGTCGTATCTAGTTGAAAGTGATATCACGTACTGAGAACGGTAGTCGCTTGGCGGTGTCAAAGGTTTAAAATTGTAAGTGAACGCATCGAGTAGTTACGGACGTTTCTGCAGCGTGTTTTGAAACACGAAGAGCAGAGACGCGCCGCGCCGCCTGGCCCAGTAGCGTACTTTGCATTGATATAGGAGCGTGTGGCGACGTAAAAAAAGACTAGTTTCCACAGTGGAATGAAAGGAGAGTAACGGAAAGTGTTTAATTTGTAACTACATAAGACGAAGAAGTAGCTTTTGCGCGAGTTTGTGTAATCCGTGTTTCTTTTCGGTTTGTATTTACGTCTTTGAGTGCGTTTTTGCCTGGGACAGTGAGGTCGTATCTAGTTGAAAGTGATATCACGTACTGAGAACGGTAGTCGCTTGGCGGTGTCAAAGTTTTAAGATTGTAAGTGAAGGCATCGAGGAGTTACGGACGTTTATGCAGCGTGTTTTGAAACACGAAGAGCGGAGACGCGCCGCGCCGCGCCGCCTGGCCCAGTAAGCGTAGTTTGCTTTGATATAGGACCGTTTGGCGACGTAAAAAAATACTGGTTTCCACAGTAGAATGAATGGAAAGTAGCGGAAAGTGTTTAATATGTAATTACATGTGACGAAAAAGTAGCTTTTGCGCGAGTTTGTGTAATCCGTATTTCTTTTCGGTTTGTTTTTGCGTCTTTGAGTGCGTTTTTGCCTGGGACAGTGAGGTCGTATCTAGTTGAAAGTGATATCACGTACTGAGAACGGTAGTCGCTTGGCGGTGTCAAAGGTTTAAAATTGTAAGTGAACGCATCGAGTAGTTACGGACGTTTCTGCAGCGTGTTTTGAAACACGAAGAGCAGAGACGCGCCGCGCCGCCTGGCCCAGTAGCGTACTTTGCATTGATATAGGAGCGTGTGGCGACGTAAAAAAAGACTAGTTTCCACAGTGGAATGAAAGGAGAGTAACGGAAAGTGTTTAATTTGTAACTACATAAGACGAAGAAGTAGCTTTTGCGCGAGTTTGTGTAATCCGTGTTTCTTTTCGGTTTGTATTTACGTCTTTGAGTGCGTTTTTGCCTGGGACAGTGAGGTCGTATCTAGTTGAAAGTGATATCACGTACTGAGAACGGTAGTCGCTTGGCGGTGTCAAAGTTTTAAGATTGTAAGTGAAGGCATCGAGGAGTTACGGACGTTTATGCAGCGTGTTTTGAAACACGAAGAGCGGAGACGCGCCGCGCCGCGCCGCCTGGCCCAGTAAGCGTAGTTTGCTTTGATATAGGACCGTTTGGCGACGTAAAAAAATACTGGTTTCCACAGTAGAATGAATGGAAAGTAGCGGAAAGTGTTTAATATGTAATTACATGTGACGAAAAAGTAGCTTTTGCGCGAGTTTGTGTAATCCGTATTTCTTTTCGGTTTGTTTTTGCGTCTTTGAGTGCGTTTTTGCCTGGGACAGTGAGGTCGTATCTAGTTGAAAGTGATATCACGTACTGAGAACGGTAGTCGCTTGGCGGTGTCAAAGGTTTAAAATTGTAAGTGAACGCATCGAGTAGTTACGGACGTTTCTGCAGCGTGTTTTGAAACACGAAGAGCAGAGACGCGCCGCGCCGCCTGGCCCAGTAGCGTACTTTGCATTGATATAGGAGCGTGTGGCGACGTAAAAAAAGACTAGTTTCCACAGTGGAATGAAAGGAGAGTAACGGAAAGTGTTTAATTTGTAACTACATAAGACGAAGAAGTAGCTTTTGCGCGAGTTTGTGTAATCCGTGTTTCTTTTCGGTTTGTATTTACGTCTTTGAGTGCGTTTTTGCCTGGGACAGTGAGGTCGTATCTAGTTGAAAGTGATATCACGTACTGAGAACGGTAGTCGCTTGGCGGTGTCAAAGTTTTAAGATTGTAAGTGAAGGCATCGAGGAGTTACGGACGTTTATGCAGCGTGTTTTGAAACACGAAGAGCGGAGACGCGCCGCGCCGCGCCGCCTGGCCCAGTAAGCGTAGTTTGCTTTGATATAGGACCGTTTGGCGACGTAAAAAAATACTGGTTTCCACAGTAGAATGAATGGAAAGTAGCGGAAAGTGTTTAATATGTAATTACATGTGACGAAAAAGTAGCTTTTGCGCGAGTTTGTGTAATCCGTATTTCTTTTCGGTTTGTTTTTGCGTCTTTGAGTGCGTTTTTGCCTGGGACAGTGAGGTCGTATCTAGTTGAAAGTGATATCACGTACTGAGAACGGTAGTCGCTTGGCGGTGTCAAAGGTTTAAAATTGTAAGTGAACGCATCGAGTAGTTACGGACGTTTCTGCAGCGTGTTTTGAAACACGAAGAGCAGAGACGCGCCGCGCCGCCTGGCCCAGTAGCGTACTTTGCATTGATATAGGAGCGTGTGGCGACGTAAAAAAAGACTAGTTTCCACAGTGGAATGAAAGGAGAGTAACGGAAAGTGTTTAATTTGTAACTACATAAGACGAAGAAGTAGCTTTTGCGCGAGTTTGTGTAATCCGTGTTTCTTTTCGGTTTGTATTTACGTCTTTGAGTGCGTTTTTGCCTGGGACAGTGAGGTCGTATCTAGTTGAAAGTGATATCACGTACTGAGAAACGGTAGTCGCTTGGCGGTGTCAAAGTTTTAAGATTGTAAGTGAAGGCATCGAGGAGTTACGGACGTTTATGCAGCGTGTTTTGAAACACGAAGAGCGGAGACGCGCCGCGCCGCGCCGCCTGGCCCAGTAAGCGTAGTTTGCTTTGATATAGGACCGTTTGGCGACGTAAAAAAATACTGGTTTCCACAGTAGAATGAATGGAAAGTAGCGAAAGTGTTTAATATGTAATTACATGTGACGAAAAAGTAGCTTTTGCGCGAGTTTGTGTAATCCGTATTTCTTTTCGGTTTGTTTTTGCGTCTTTGAGTGCGTTTTTGCCTGGGACAGTGAGGTCGTATCTAGTTGAAAGTGATATCACGTACTGAGAACGGTAGTCGCTTGGCGGTGTCAAAGGTTTAAAATTGTAAGTGAACGCATCGAGTAGTTACGGACGTTTCTGCAGCGTGTTTTGAAACACGAAGAGCAGAGACGCGCCGCGCCGCCTGGCCCAGTAGCGTACTTTGCATTGATATAGGAGCGTGTGGCGACGTAAAAAAAGACTAGTTTCCACAGTGGAATGAAAGGAGAGTAACGGAAAGTGTTTAATTTGTAACTACATAAGACGAAGAAGTAGCTTTTGCGCGAGTTTGTGTAATCCGTGTTTCTTTTCGGTTGTATTTACGTCTTTGAGTGCGTTTTTGCCTGGGACAGTGAGGTCGTATCTAGTTGAAAGTGATATCACGTACTGAGAACGGTAGTCGCTTGGCGGTGTCAAAGTTTTAAGATTGTAAGTGAAGGCATCGAGGAGTTACGGACGTTTATGCAGCGTGTTTTGAAACACGAAGAGCGGAGACGCGCCGCGCCGCGCCGCCTGGCCCAGTAAGCGTAGTTTGCTTTGATATAGGACCGTTTGGCGACGTAAAAAAATACTGGTTTCCACAGTAGAATGAATGGAAAGTAGCGGAAAGTGTTTAATATGTAATTACATGTGACGAAAAAGTAGCTTTTGCGCGAGTTTGTGTAATCCGTATTTCTTTTCGGTTTGTTTTTGCGTCTTTGAGTGCGTTTTTGCCTGGGACAGTGAGGTCGTATCTAGTTGAAAGTGATATCACGTACTGAGAACGGTAGTCGCTTGGCGGTGTCAAAGGTTTAAAATTGTAAGTGAACGCATCGAGTAGTTACGGACGTTTCTGCAGCGTGTTTTGAAACACGAAGAGCAGAGACGCGCCGCGCCGCCTGGCCCAGTAGCGTACTTTGCATTGATATAGGAGCGTGTGGCGACGTAAAAAAAGACTAGTTTCCACAGTGGAATGAAAGGAGAGTAACGGAAAGTGTTTAATTTGTAACTACATAAGACGAAGAAGTAGCTTTTGCGCGAGTTTGTGTAATCCGTGTTTCTTTTCGGTTTGTATTTACGTCTTTGAGTGCGTTTTTGCCTGGGACAGTGAGGTCGTATCTAGTTGAAAGTGATATCACGTACTGAGAACGGTAGTCGCTTGGCGGTGTCAAAGTTTTAAGATTGTAAGTGAAGGCATCGAGGAGTTACGGACGTTTATGCAGCGTGTTTTGAAACACGAAGAGCGGAGACGCGCCGCGCCGCGCCGCCTGGCCCAGTAAGCGTAGTTTGCTTTGATATAGGACCGTTTGGCGACGTAAAAAAATACTGGTTTCCACAGTAGAATGAATGGAAAGTAGCGGAAAGTGTTTAATATGTAATTACATGTGACGAAAAAGTAGCTTTTGCGCGAGTTTGTGTAATCCGTATTTCTTTTCGGTTTGTTTTTGCGTCTTTGAGTGCGTTTTTGCCTGGGACAGTGAGGTCGTATCTAGTTGAAAGTGATATCACGTACTGAGAACGGTAGTCGCTTGGCGGTGTCAAAGGTTTAAAATTGTAAGTGAACGCATCGAGTAGTTACGGACGTTTCTGCAGCGTGTTTTGAAACACGAAGAGCAGAGACGCGCCGCGCCGCCTGGCCCAGTAGCGTACTTTGCATTGATATAGGAGCGTGTGGCGACGTAAAAAAAGACTAGTTTCCACAGTGGAATGAAAGGAGAGTAACGGAAAGTGTTTAATTTGTAACTACATAAGACGAAGAAGTAGCTTTTGCGCGAGTTTGTGTAATCCGTGTTTCTTTTCGGTTTGTATTTACGTCTTTGAGTGCGTTTTTGCCTGGGACAGTGAGGTCGTATCTAGTTGAAAGTGATATCACGTACTGAGAACGGTAGTCGCTTGGCGGTGTCAAAGTTTTAAGATTGTAAGTGAAGGCATCGAGGAGTTACGGACGTTTATGCAGCGTGTTTTGAAACACGAAGAGCGGAGACGCGCCGCGCCGCGCCGCCTGGCCCAGTAAGCGTAGTTTGCTTTGATATAGGACCGTTTGGCGACGTAAAAAAATACTGGTTTCCACAGTAGAATGAATGGAAAGTAGCGGAAAGTGTTTAATATGTAATTACATGTGACGAAAAAGTAGCTTTTGCGCGAGTTTGTGTAATCCGTATTTCTTTTCGGTTTGTTTTTGCGTCTTTGAGTGCGTTTTTGCCTGGGACAGTGAGGTCGTATCTAGTTGAAAGTGATATCACGTACTGAGAACGGTAGTCGCTTGGCGGTGTCAAAGGTTTAAAATTGTAAGTGAACGCATCGAGTAGTTACGGACGTTTCTGCAGCGTGTTTTGAAACACGAAGAGCAGAGACGCGCCGCGCCGCCTGGCCCAGTAGCGTACTTTGCATTGATATAGGAGCGTGTGGCGACGTAAAAAAAGACTAGTTTCCACAGTGGAATGAAAGGAGAGTAACGGAAAGTGTTTAATTTGTAACTACATAAGACGAAGAAGTAGCTTTTGCGCGAGTTTGTGTAATCCGTGTTTCTTTTCGGTTTGTATTTACGTCTTTGAGTGCGTTTTTGCCTGGGACAGTGAGGTCGTATCTAGTTGAAAGTGATATCACGTACTGAGAACGGTAGTCGCTTGGCGGTGTCAAAGTTTTAAGATTGTAAGTGAAGGCATCGAGGAGTTACGGACGTTTATGCAGCGTGTTTTGAAACACGAAGAGCGGAGACGCGCCGCGCCGCGCCGCCTGGCCCAGTAAGCGTAGTTTGCTTTGATATAGGACCGTTTGGCGACGTAAAAAAATACTGGTTTCCACAGTAGAATGAATGGAAAGTAGCGGAAAGTGTTTAATATGTAATTACATGTGACGAAAAAGTAGCTTTTGCGCGAGTTTGTGTAATCCGTATTTCTTTTCGGTTTGTTTTTGCGTCTTTGAGTGCGTTTTTGCCTGGGACAGTGAGGTCGTATCTAGTTGAAAGTGATATCACGTACTGAGAACGGTAGTCGCTTGGCGGTGTCAAAGGTTTAAAATTGTAAGTGAACGCATCGAGTAGTTACGGACGTTTCTGCAGCGTGTTTTGAAACACGAAGAGCAGAGACGCGCCGCGCCGCCTGGCCCAGTAGCGTACTTTGCATTGATATAGGAGCGTGTGGCGACGTAAAAAAAGACTAGTTTCCACAGTGGAATGAAAGGAGAGTAACGGAAAGTGTTTAATTTGTAACTACATAAGACGAAGAAGTAGCTTTTGCGCGAGTTTGTGTAATCCGTGTTTCTTTTCGGTTTGTATTTACGTCTTTGAGTGCGTTTTTGCCTGGGACAGTGAGGTCGTATCTAGTTGAAAGTGATATCACGTACTGAGAACGGTAGTCGCTTGGCGGTGTCAAAGTTTTAAGATTGTAAGTGAAGGCATCGAGGAGTTACGGACGTTTATGCAGCGTGTTTTGAAACACGAAGAGCGGAGACGCGCCGCGCCGCGCCGCCTGGCCCAGTAAGCGTAGTTTGCTTTGATATAGGACCGTTTGGCGACGTAAAAAATACTGGTTTCCACAGTAGAATGAATGGAAAGTAGCGGAAAGTGTTTAATATGTAATTACATGTGACGAAAAAGTAGCTTTTGCGCGAGTTTGTGTAATCCGTATTTCTTTTCGGTTTGTTTTTGCGTCTTTGAGTGCGTTTTTGCCTGGGACAGTGAGGTCGTATCTAGTTGAAAGTGATATCACGTACTGAGAACGGTAGTCGCTTGGCGGTGTCAAAGGTTTAAAATTGTAAGTGAACGCATCGAGTAGTTACGGACGTTTCTGCAGCGTGTTTTGAAACACGAAGAGCAGAGACGCGCCGCGCCGCCTGGCCCAGTAGCGTACTTTGCATTGATATAGGAGCGTGTGGCGACGTAAAAAAAGACTAGTTTCCACAGTGGAATGAAAGGAGAGTAACGGAAAGTGTTTAATTTGTAACTACATAAGACGAAGAAGTAGCTTTTGCGCGAGTTTGTGTAATCCGTGTTTCTTTTCGGTTTGTATTTACGTCTTTGAGTGCGTTTTTGCCTGGGACAGTGAGGTCGTATCTAGTTGAAAGTGATATCACGTACTGAGAACGGTAGTCGCTTGGCGGTGTCAAAGTTTTAAGATTGTAAGTGAAGGCATCGAGGAGTTACGGACGTTTATGCAGCGTGTTTTGAAACACGAAGAGCGGAGACGCGCCGCGCCGCGCCGCCTGGCCCAGTAAGCGTAGTTTGCTTTGATATAGGACCGTTTGGCGACGTAAAAAAATACTGGTTTCCACAGTAGAATGAATGGAAAGTAGCGGAAAGTGTTTAATATGTAATTACATGTGACGAAAAAGTAGCTTTTGCGCGAGTTTGTGTAATCCGTATTTCTTTTCGGTTTGTTTTTGCGTCTTTGAGTGCGTTTTTGCCTGGGACAGTGAGGTCGTATCTAGTTGAAAGTGATATCACGTACTGAGAACGGTAGTCGCTTGGCGGTGTCAAAGGTTTAAAATTGTAAGTGAACGCATCGAGTAGTTACGGACGTTTCTGCAGCGTGTTTTGAAACACGAAGAGCAGAGACGCGCCGCGCCGCCTGGCCCAGTAGCGTACTTTGCATTGATATAGGAGCGTGTGGCGACGTAAAAAAAGACTAGTTTTCCACAGTGGAATGAAAGGAGAGTAACGGAAAGTGTTTAATTTGTAACTACATAAGACGAAGAAGTAGCTTTTGCGCGAGTTTGTGTAATCCGTGTTTCTTTTCGGTTTGTATTTACGTCTTTGAGTGCGTTTTTGCCTGGGACAGTGAGGTCGTATCTAGTTGAAAGTGATATCACGTACTGAGAACGGTAGTCGCTTGGCGGTGTCAAAGTTTTAAGATTGTAAGTGAAGGCATCGAGGAGTTACGGACGTTTATGCAGCGTGTTTTGAAACACGAAGAGCGGAGACGCGCCGCGCCGCGCCGCTGGCCCAGTAAGCGTAGTTTGCTTTGATATAGGACCGTTTGGCGACGTAAAAAAATACTGGTTT